>NW_007075620.1:161753-162084 GCF_000164805.1 Carlito syrichta
GCTTGTGGGCCATCCTGAGGCGCGCAGCGGGGCGGGGGCGACCGTGAGAGGGGCGCAGCGGGCGCACGTCCGCGTCCGGCCACGGCAACGACCCCGCCGAGAATAACGAGCGCAGGCTCAACGTTCTGGGTTTGAATTCGACAGCCCGCCGCCGATTGGACGGCCGCGCGGGCCAATCGCCTTCCGCGGAAGCCGCGACGCCGCCCGCCTATCGCGGCGTCCGCTCCCCAGCCAGCCTATCAGAGGCCTGTCGCGAGGGCGTCCGCGGGAAGGCGAGAGCCGGCTCGGCGCGGGGGCGGCACGCCGGGACGGGCAGGGGCGTGGCCATGGG
>NW_007075620.1:163007-208713 GCF_000164805.1 Carlito syrichta
GTCCCCGCCGGGCCCGCCGGTGCCGGTTACGGCGCTGGGCTGCATCGCTCCCGCCGGGCCGACTGGTCATCTCCCCACCCTCCCCGTCACCTTTGAAGACCGGCTGACCGGGGCGGCCATTGGTGTCTGGAACGCTTCACGGTCCGGGCTGGCGGCCGCTTTCTTGGCGTGCGGTTCCTGGCTCGCCTAGTCCCTGCGTTTTTATGACCCGGCGTTCAGCCCCGCATCCAGGCAGCAAGTAGGTGGCAGACTCACACTTGAGCCCGAGCGGTCTGACCTCAAAGCGAGGCCCCTGCCCTCGTCGGGATTGGAGTCCCGCCGGGCTGGAGCGCCGCGGCACGCGCAGGCCTCGCCACGGCCTCAAACTCGGGCTCAAGCGGGCCCCCCCGCCTCGGTCGCCCGGAGTGCTGGGGCTGCAGCCCGAGCCCCTGCGCCCAGCAGGGTCCGGCCTCCTGACCACACTCCCGGGTTCGCAGGCAGAAGACCCGGAGGCCAGCTGCCTTCCAGCCACGGGCCAGCATCGGGGAAGGCGTGAAGAGGCGTGGCATGCAGAGACATGCTGGGCAGGTGACGCTGAGTGCAGAGACCAGGGAAGGAAGGAAGGTGGTGGGTGTGAATCGAGGAGGCTGGGCGCGAAAGACGGCCCCCAGAGGCCCGCCCTGGCTCGTCTCCTGCTGGTACAAGGAGGACCAGAGGCCAGGTCATCGACAAAGAACAGAAGTTTAGCTCTGGAGGCTGGAAGTCCCAGGTCGAGGGTCTGCCCCTGTTGGGGGCCTGCTCGTTGCCTGAAAACATGGCGGTCACCACAGCCTTGACTTGCTGGGCTCGGGTGAAAAGAAAAAATCCATAGGGGAGGAGAAAAGGTCTCTCTTCCTCTTCTTAAAAGCCAGCACCCTGATGACCTTACCTAATCCGATGACCTCCCAAAGGCCCTACCTCCAAAAGTCATCAACACTTGAATTTGGGGATTAAGTTTGCAACACACGAAATGTAGAGGACACATTCGCACCACCGCAATGTTCGTGAGCTCATCCCTGGAATCTGAATACTGGGCTGCTGAGGAAATGTATAAACACTTGACGTAATGCTCACCATAGTCAGAAGCGTCTGGACACTGATGCTAACCGCTTTGAGCATCTCAAGTAATTGCAGAAGTCAAACATGACTTGTAATCATCATATTGAATGTTACATGGGTTTTTTTTTAGTCTGCAAATACAGTTTATGGAGAAAGTAAATTAGAGAGGGGGAGATTCCCCTCCCTAAGGTAGAGGAGGGGTCCAAAGCTTAGGAAACATGACAGCCGTAGCTCAAAAAGCCACGTGGACACACCAGAGTTTAGCAAAGCAATAGCCTAGTACTACAATTTTAATACAGTGTTTTCCCTTCTTGAAATGTGTACATATTTTTTGGCACCCTCTATGTTACCTAACACAGCAAAAAAGTTTCTGCAGGTGCAATTAAATTAAGGATCTTGAGATGAGGAGGTTATCCTGGATTACTGAGGTGGGCCAGTGATACCACAGGGGTCCTTAGAGGAAGGAGACAGAAGGGTCAGAGAAGAAGCTGACTTTGAAAGCAGAAGTAAGAGTGCCCATGTGGCAAGGCATGCGGGTGGCCCCTGGAAAATGGAAAAAGGAACACGTTCTTCCCTAAGTCCCCAGACAGAACTCAGTCCTACTGACACCTTGATTTTGGCCTGGTCAGACCTGTTTTGGGCTTCTGACCTCTGGAACTCTAAGACACATTTGACCAGTAGGATGTCGTTGGCCACAGCCGTGTGACTATAGACGCCCCTTCCCACTTTAAGGATGTACTCTTTCATTCCTGGTGTGCTAAATTTTTATCATAAATAGATGTATTTCATCAAATGCTGCAAAAGTTTTTGTTTCTTACATTTTTAAAGAATTGCTTTAGAACTGTGAATATAAATTGTAAACATAAAAGATGAAAAGATTTTAGTAACTACAGTCTTAAGAAAAAGTCACTTGGAAATATTGAGAACTCTTTAGTTTCCAATATTTTCAAAAGTTATTTTCAAGAATATTTTCAAATTGTTGAAAATAAAATGTTCAGTAGGTAAATGGAATGCACAGTAAATACAAATGAAGAACAAATGAGTGAACTAGAAGGTGGTATTGAGTAGCAGCCCCAGAAAGCATCAGAAAGGGATAAAGAGACAGAAAACAAAAAAAAAAGATACGGAGGCTAGAAGTAGCAGTGACAACTGTCATTAAACCAGGTCCCAAAGGGAGAGAAAAGATGGAGGGGAGGAAATAACTTGTACAAATATAGCTGAATTTCCTAATTTTAAAGAAAGATAAAAGACTTCCGATTGAAAGGGCTGAACAGTATAGGTGAAACATACATAACCGTAGAAAGACTATAGTGCAAATTAAGGAGATCAGAGACAAAGGAAAGTTCCAGCAGCTTCCAGGGAGAAGTTGAGGTTCCCCTCCAAAGCAACAGGAATGAGCTGACGATGGCAATCTCAAAAGCAGCACTGGCTGGGCTCGGTGGCTCAGCCTGTAATCCCGTGCCTTGGGAGGCTGAGGTGAGTGGATGGCCTGAGCCCACGGGTTCGAGACCCGCCAGGGCAACTTGGTGAGACCGCATCTCTACCATAAACTAAAAAATTAGCCGGGTGTGGTAGCGCGCGCCTGTAGTTCCAGCTACTCGGAAGGCTGAGGCGGAAGGATCACCGGAGCCCAGCAGGTCGAGGCTGCGGTGGCCGGGAGCAGCCACTGCACTCCAGTCTGGGCGACAGAGTGAGACTCCAACTCAAAAAAAAAAGCAGCACTGGATTCGAGAAGAAAGTGGGTTAGTGTTCACAGCGTGCTGCCTCAAAGAGCGGGAAGAGACTCAGTGTCACACTGCAAAACACACTGGAAATAAAGCAGAGTTGTGTTGTCTAACAAGGCATAGAAGGAAAAAATGTTGATGGTTAGCACTTCAGAAGCTAGACTAGAGAAGAAAGAAGTTAGCGCGTGCTAAGGCACTTTGTAGCTGCTGATACATTTAAGAAGCTGAAAGAGGTTAGGAATCCATTTCCAGAACTGTGGGCTACAACCCCTTGTTTCTGCTACCATCCTCAAGAGAAAAGTAGATGCTTCAAGTTTCACATCCCTCTCTGGGGTGATTCTTAAGCCACTGTCACAAATCCTCGTGGGCATGCCCCTTTGCAAAGCGACTTCCGCACTTCTTCCATAGGTCACCCTGGCCTGGTCTTGGGACTGGCTTTGACCGGACACGGAGCACCGGCTTACAGATCTGAGCATCACACATCAAGGGCAGTGGCCTTGACTGCATCCTGGAGCTGTGGCGTCTACCTAGGACTGACCCCTTTGGGGCTTTCTATCAAATGAGAAAACTTGGTGTGTTTGGCGAAGGCTCTGTTCTTCAGTGTCTGTCATTAAGCTCAAAGTACAGGAACTCCCCCTACGTAAGAAACTTCAAGGTGCAAACTTTCAAAGCTGCAAAGGTGGCGGCTTTTGGAAATGAAAGTCCCTTTCCTTCCACCGACCCTCATCTCCCATGACAGGCGAGCGGACTTGTGCTCGATGGCAACGGGGCCACGGCCCGCCCTGGCAGCGCCGCCCTATCGAGGCGCTGGCCACAGAACCTGGGCACCTCCCTCTCACCACCTGTGCAAGCGCGTGGCGCAGATTACATTAGCTTCTCTCTTCTGGGAGGGGACAGAGGGACTGAGCTTTGAAGCCAAGTCCCCCAAGGGCAGCAGCCCAAAAGGGACATGCCAGGGTTTTCCTTCCCCGCGATCCCTGAAGCTGCCCCTGTTCCTATTGCGGAAGTCCAGCTTCCTCTGAGCATAACCCGGTGGGCCCTTCCTTTTTGAGCTTAGCGTCCAAGGAACATGAGTGCCTTTCTTTACACTTCCATGGGGTGGATTATGGGCCCGTGGACCCTAAAGGGGCCGTGGGGTGCTTGCAGTTGTTTGGCTGGGCGGGCAGACAGGTGGTGAAATTCTGTTCCCGTTCTGAGCCGTGACGGGGCCGCTCACAGCGCCCCGAGTCCTGTAGACGGGACCCCCAGGACCTGGCCCCCTGCTGTGTGACCTCCGGCAGAGGATAGAAGCTGTCTGCGATTGACCACCGGGTGGATTTCGGATGCGTGAGCACGTGGTGAGCTTGTTGAAGATGAGAAAAGAACACCGGTTCCTGGGGCCCATCCCCAGGCATTCCACGTCAGCAGAGCCCAAGAACCTGCATTCTTCATAAGCTTCTCGTGTGGCTTTGGTGTGCAGGCGTTCACTGGAACGCACTCCGAGAAATGCTGTGGGTGCCAGCCCAGCGGGCGACTTTACAGAGCTGAGATTTGTTCCCGAGACCTTTGTCTGGCAACCCTTTTGTTGGCCTTGGAATACGATCCAGAGTGATGAAGAGGGGGAGGGGACGCCAGTGGTCAGTGCAGACTAGCCGAGCTCTGCCTGTGGCCCAGCACCCTCTTCTCTGCTGCGGGCTCTTCCTGATTGCTGATGGCAGCTGGAAACCCGGCCCGGAGTGGGAATCGGACTGGAAGCCGCAGGAGGGATGGTGTGCCTTCTTGTGACTCCCTTGCGGACGAAAAATCCCGGATTCTGCCGGGTACCGAAGATGGCTTGTTCTGAGCCCAAAGTGAGTGACCTTAGGCCCATGACACCTGTCCCCAAGAAGTCCTGAGGACATGTGCCCACTGTGCTGGAATTGTAGCTTAGGAATTTGGCAAGGGAAAGAGAAAGGTCACGGTTTAGCCCTCAGCCTGTTGTCATCTGCAGCCCCTGGCCCAGTGTCTGCTGTGTTCTTGCCGATAGGATGACACCCAGCAGGTAGAAATGTGTGCTTGGCCTCTGACACATTTTTAGCAGTGCGGCAGGTCACAGGCTCTTCGGTGCCTGTGAGCAGGCTCAGATTACACATGGCTGCTTTTTAATTCACCAAGTAGATATTTTAAATTTCTCTTTTGAAATGTTTAGTCCCTTCAGTGGTCGTTCTAATGAATGTGAACTGAAGGCCAACAAGCCCCTTCCTAATTAGGTGACTTTGGGCGCTGAGCCAGTACTGTCTGTGTAATGGCTTCCTTTGACAGCAGCCTCTCCTCCAGTTTCAAGGAGAAACAGATATGCTGAAGACTATTTCTTTTTTCTTTTTTTGAGTTGGAGTCTCATTCTGTCGCCCAGACTGGAGTGCAGTGGCCGCTCCCGGCCACGGCAGCCCCGACCTGCTGGACTCCGGCGATCCTTCTGCCTCAGCCTTCCAAGTAGCCGGAATTACAGGCATGCGCTACCATGCCCGTCTGATTTTTTGATTTATTGTAGAGATGAGGTCTCCCTGTCCAGGCGGGTCTCGAACCAGCGGGCTCAGGCAATCCACTCACCTCAGCCTCCCAAAGGCGTGGGATTACAGGCTGAGCCACTGAGTCTGGCTGACTATTTCTTTTAAAAATAAAACATAAGGCTGGGCGTGGTGGCTCACACCTGTCATCCTAGCACTTTGGGCGTTGAAGGCAAGAGGATTACTTGAGCCGGCAGATTTGAGACCAACCTGGGCAACATGGTGAGACCTCGTCTCTACAATAAATTTTTAAAAAATTGCTGAGCATGGTGGCACATGCCTGTAGTTCCAGCTACTTGGAAGGCTGCAGTGTAAGAATCACCTGAGCCCAGCCTATCGAGGCTGCGGTGGCTGTGAGCGTGCCGCTGCCCTCCAGCCTGGGTGACAGAGTGAGACTTAAAGTAAAAAAAAAAAAGTATACCCAGCCTCTCAGCCTTCAAGGCCACACTCGCCTATCTAGTGCCGGCCCCTTTCTGTCTGTGGAAGGTGGATCATAAACTTTGTTTGCTTCCTTCTCCTTTGCAAACTTCCTTCTCCTTTGCAATTTTTGGTATTATTCCCGGGCACCAGATAGACGGTTCGTGCATGTCAGAAAATGGTACGAGTGTGTCAAAGATGGTATGTGGAAGGTTTGTGAAAAGGAATCCTGTGGACAATCAAGTTTACAAAACTTAGTTGTTTCTATGAACTTACCGCTAATATCAATTACACTAATGCTAGGCCAAAGTGCTACTGAGACCAGAACACAAGCTTCTTAACTGCCAATCTCTGAAAGAATTATCTCCTACAGACAGAAGGGGGAGGAAGAGACCGTCGGGGTCCGGACAGGGTGAGGGTGGATGGATGGAGAGGTGGAGAGGTGAGGGGCACGCCGCACCGGCAACCCAGAGACCCAAGTAAATGCAGAGAAGCGCAACACGGGGGAGAGAAGAAAAGATTGATTTAAGGATACTTCACCCCTCACAGACAGGGAGCAGGCCCGCACTGTAGGTGAGTGTGGCGTTGTAGCCCCCCACAGTCCTGGCTTAAATCCTTTTCCTTGGAGATGTTGCAGTCAGGTAGACGTGACTGCCGTGACTTCCTTGCCGGCCACCTGTGATGTCTTGGAGAACCTGTGACACAGAGAGCCACTAATGTCCGCCCTAGAGAAGGGCGTGATAAGGATTCTAATTCTGCACCTTCCTGAATGACATTCCTTAGAGCTAGTGGAGGGTGCACCTCCCCTTTTCTCCTAGGCATTCCCAGTGGGTGGCTTCAGGGGATCCTTGGCTTCCCTGTAGGTCGTGCCCAGTTTACTGGAAGATCGAATCCCCGCCTGTTCTCCCTCTGAGCGGTGATAACTTCTGTAATTACAAGTTTCATGACTTTTACAGTCCTTGCCCAGTGCATGATGTCTTAGACCTTGTAAATTCCCTTGACTCTAGGCAAGCTTGATTGTCGCTATGAGATACCTTTGATACCTGGCACCAGGAAGTCTGTTTCTGAAAAGACAAAGTCGGTAAAGTTAATTTTACCTAAAGTGTGCGTTTCTCCAAAAGCATAGCTTCTACTTTCTCATGTATTAAGGTTTAAGGACCAGATGAAAAATGGCTTCCCGCTCTCGGTCTGTCCTTTCAGAGACACATTCAGTTAGCCCTCCCTCCACTGTCTTTGTTACAAAAAGCGAAGTTTTTTTTACTTCTAAAAAACGAAGTTTTTTTTTTTTTACTTTTCAAAATCTTTGGACTATCACTTTGGCTGAATAAATAACTTTTACAGTGACCTGCAATCCTGTGTTATAACATTATGCATTTAAAACATTTAGTACTTACCACTCCAGGCTCTCGATTCAGTCTCTCTAGGGTGGGGTAAGACCCCACGCCCTCCTCCTAAACTGCCTGCAAACCAAGTCGATGGTTTTTGGCGGCAGCATTCACTATGAAAGCCCAATCGGTCTCTCAGTCACTCACTGTAGTCTGTGATCAACTTTTCAGTGCTGTTAAAATCTCCTTCCAGGCTGGGCTCAGTGGCTCAGCCTGTCATCCCAGCACTCTGGGAGGCGGAGATGAGTGGGTTGCCTGAGCCCGCAGTTTCAAGACCAGCTGGAGCAACTTGGCGAGACCTCTTCTCTACAATAAATCAAAGATTAGCTGGGCGTGGTAGCGCGCGCCTGTAGTTCTGGCTGCTTGGAAGGCCGAGGCGGAAGGATCGCCGGAGCCCAGCGGGTCGACGCTGGGGAGGCTGTGAGCGTGCCACTGCACTCCAGCCTGGGCGACCCAGTGAGACTTCAATTCAAAAAAAAAAAAAAATCTCCTCCCAGGCACAAGGGTTACTAATCTAACATAGTCTGCATAATGAAATGACTTTCTGTTTGAAGCATCACCAACTATTTTTGCCAAACTTCGAAGGCGGATGGTCAGGACACCCTCCACCTGCTCCTCTCTTCAAAAGCAGAGCGATGTCACTCCCCCTTCTCTCTGGGGCGGAGGTTACCTGGGATCTGGCCTTCAACTTACCAGTCTTTGTGGAGGTGTATCAGGCCTATTGTAAAAAACAAAAAGGACAGCTTTCTTTCGCCCCTGTCACCTGTTTTAAAGTATCTTGTTACATAATTACATGTCCCCAAACTAATGTTTTCCATTTTTTTCTTCAGATTTTGTCAAAGTAGCTGTATCACCTTGTTAAAGTCTATTAACAAATAAACCCTGTATAACTGCCTGTAAAGTCTTTTCACAAAACCTAAAAGAACTTAAAAGACAAGCTGTGGGAACGGCCATATATGGACTCAGGAATTCACTGGTGCAACAGTAAAAACTGCCTGGGCTTCTGCAGTGGATGTCAAGCCAGATATTAAAGCCTCAATATGTAGTAACAGCGGCTGTAATGGCCTTTCTTATAGTAGTGGCGACTCTGGCAGTCTCCGCTTAGTGCTTTGTATACAGGTGTTAAGGATACTCCAACAACTCCACTGGTCCCTCTCATCCCCTCTTGCTCTAGACAGGTAGGCACAGCTCTACGCCCCTGAAAGGGCATAACGTAGATTTAATACACCCCATGAGCAGCCATTTTGACACTGCCTAAATGGCATGTTTTTCTAGCAGTTCACTTAACTTACCCTCTAATCACTAGCCAAGGGCAGAACCCGGTTCTCAGAGGTAGCTATTGATAATTGCTCTACAACCCCCCAGCTGGTTTTGTACCAACTAGCTTTTCTATTTCAAGTACTTGCCTCTACCCTAAAGACGCAAGTTGACCTAATCAGGCCTTCATGACACAGACACCACCACCACCACCACCACCACCACCACCACCACCACCACCACCACCACCACCACCACCACGGCAGCAATCATGTGACTAACCCACCCATCTGTGTGCTGTCCATCACCGGACGTCAGTGCCCGCGCTTACCTGCTCCTTCGTGATGATGTGGGGCAGACCACCGCCCAACCCCCTTAATGACCTGCCCCCATCAGAGGGAAGGATTAAAAGGATTCAACCACGAGCAGCCAGTCACCATTGCCTTCCTAGACTCTGGTGTGACCGTGTGCTCTTTGAACTATGGCTGCCACCATGTTTCCTGGCTTGAGGAGGTGAATCTCCTCTCTCTCTCTCTCTCTCTCTCTAATTTATTTGTTAAACTATGTTTTCCAATCTAACTTACGTGCAATTCTTTGCGTCTTTCACACAGCGCCAGATCACACATCAGGCACCCGCACCCCCGGTGGGTCTGGCCTGCCATTCTGGAGGCCCTGCAGGGAGCATGATCCAACAGTGGCCACACATGACGGTGTTGCCTGAAGGGTTTCCCAGGGTGGGGCTCTCGGTGCTAAAGCAGGGAGAGTCCTGGGCAGAAGGGGCCAGCCATTCCCCAGACACCCACACGAGAGCCAGGGGTGGGGGTGGGGTGGGGTGGGGGTTGGGGTTGGGCAGGGCCTCGCCCCGGGGCCTGCTGTGGGGGAGCCCTGAGTAAGACAGCGTTTCTGAGCCGAGCTCCAGCTTCCACTCAGGCGGCGAACTCTCACACCCGAGTGGTCCCAGGTGGGATGAGTGCTTTGAAGAAGAGCCAGCCAGGTGTCCAGAAAAGACCCCCTGACAGCGACCTGACACCTGCACGACAGGAAGGGGACAGGCGGGGAGGCAAGGCGCGAGAGTTGGCAGGCACTAGGTCACCCAGGGCCCGGGAGCTGGGGCGCCGGGGTCCGCGAGGCTTGGCCCGGGTCTGGGTTTTATTGAGTCGCCCCAGGAAACCCCTGGGGAGTGTCGAGCAGGAGGGTGGCCTGCTGCGGCTCTCTTGCACCTGCAGTGGGAGTGGTTTGCCTCTCATGTGGCCTTATTGCATGGCTAAGGGTGACACGGTCCAAAATATATTTGGCCTTCCTTCCTATTCCCTGGCACGCAACCCCTACAGTCTTTGGACTCTCCAAAGCGTGCTAATCCGACTGACAGCTTCAGGGTGGGTCTGGTCACAGGAAAGACAAAGGCAGGATTAAGGGCGTGAGACTTTCAGTCCCACCCCCGCGCTGGAGAGGAGAGAGGACCTGGAGGTTGAGTTCATCACCAGTGGCCAGTGGTGGAGTCAGTCGTGGAGTGAGGCTGCCACAAAGCTTCAAAAGGACAGGGTTTGGGGAGCTTCTGGACAGCGGGGCACGGGGAGGACCCCGAAGGGGGGCGCTGGGGAGGGTGTGGGCGCTCCTCCCCTCCCCCCAGACGTCGCCCTGCCCATCTCTTCACCTGTGTCCTTTGTAGTACCCTCTGTAAGCTGGTACGTATAGGCACTTCCTTGGGTTCTGTGAGCCACTCCAGAAAATGAATCACACCCAACAAGGGAGCCATAGGAACCCCAGCTGGACGCAGGTCAGTTAGAACTTCCAGAGGCGGGTCGGGCCACTGGCGTCTGAAGGGAGCGAGGGCAGTCTTGGGGGCTGAGCCCTCACCCTGTGGGGTCTGAGGCCATCTGCAGCTAGAGAGCGTTGGGGTCGAATCAGAGGACGCCCTGCTGGCATCCCCCGCCGTCCGTCGCTTGCTTGCTGGGGGGGAGAAATACCCACATGTTTTGGGGGTCATAGATGTCTTCTGTGTTGACTGTTGCTGTGTTGGCGTAAGAGCAGAGGAGAACAGTTTGAGTTTTTCCCCAAACACCAAGACATGGGCAATTTTGGAGCACTGTTAGAGACCAGCTCCAACACAAGGGGTAGGGCCTGAGGCACGAGAATCAGACGCAGCGAAGGAAGAAGACACAGTCAACTCCCGGGGTCGAGTTCGGGACTCTTCCAAAGTTTATTCAATTTTCACATGTTTATATAAGGCATTTTCAACCCTCAACCCCCTCACACATATGCCCACAAAAGCTTACATTCTGTTTTCTTTTACAGTCAAACGTTCTACAATGATTTATTTGTTCCTCCCTATTCTTTTTTTGTTTCCATTATGCTCAAACCAACAGACAGGAACGAAACAACTTTTGCTAAAAATAATTAACTGTAACCTTTCAACCCTTACCCCTTTTATATCCTATTTCTAACAATTCTTACATGTAACTTAGCAGCAATATATTGGCATTTACATTTATAACTAATTTTATTGTTTCTTATAACTAATTTTATTATTTCTTAATCGTTTCCTATAAACTTTCCTATTATGTATCTATCTTTATTCTTATTTTGCTTATATGAATCATAATCTAATAATGCTTAACAACCTTTATATGAATTATACTTGATACTCTTATATCCTATATTTGTTTTCTACTTAATTATTTTTTATCTATCTTTAATCATCATCCTATTTTTATCTGCTTAACTATTCTCTCCTATATTATTATACTTATACTACTAGGTCATTTTACCCTTACAAACTTATATCTACTATGTCTATGCTTTCTTAAATCATGTTTAAAAGCAGCTGCCCTCAGGAGTGACCTGTCTCAGGTCCCACAAACTTCCTCCTCCATCTTACCCGTCTAAGGTATTTAGTATAGGGTCTGTTAACCATTAAAAATAAAGAATGGGAGAGTTCTTTTCTTTTCTTTATATGCAATGGTTTTGCTTTTTATGGAGACGAAGGTAACTAAACATGCTCTAGCGTCTCTAATGGCTGGGCTTTTGCTGTGTTCCTCATTCCTGTCTCAAGCCTCAGTTTCACCAGTTTCACATCATCCTCGCTTGTCAGTTAATGCTTCCTCAGAAAGGGGCACTTTCTGTCTCATGAACACGCTCCCAGAGATCAAAGGGGCCCGTCAATGGAATCCATGGGGCTTTGCCTCCGGCACAGCCGCTTTAGCTGGGGCCTTGCCCCAGCCAGCGTTTTTCCCATTTTCAGGTAACCCTTACTTTGCCTTCTGTTAGGAGTTGCGGCTCCCGACAGAACACACTACCTTTTCTGTGACAGCGACCCACAGAAAATGCATGCTCCTGAAAAGGAGTAGTGGGGTCATTGCTACATGAACACAACGAAAAGCCTATACTTAAGAAGGAGATGTGTTACCACATCAACAAGGGTACCTACATAATCAACGTTTGTGTACCTAACCCTGAATTGTACCCCACATCTTTACAATTCAGAAAAAAGAAGACATCTGCAACTCTTGAGAAAGCGATCGTCGAGGGGTGTTCCTTGGATGGTTTGAGGAAAGCCCACTCAGAGGCAGGCTGCATTGAACTGCAGTGGCCAGCACTGCCCTTCCCAGCTGGTGTGAGGGCTGCTTGGGATGAAATCTTGCTCTTGGGACCTGTCTTCTCCTGTGCTGCAATTCTGACAACAACCACAAGGGGGCTTGCTGCTCCTATTGTTTATAAGCAGGCTCCTAAAGCTGCACGTCTGTGCTTTTCTTGCTGAGGGTTGGTAGGCACTGGTGTTCTAAGTTAATGGTTAACCACCAGCTCTGGAGGGCAGGAGGAAGCCCGGGCAGCACTGGCCGGTTTCCTTGGTGTAAATACTCCCCAGCATCAGATTTCTGTGTAGCAACAGGCTTATAGAATTCTTTTTTTTTTTTTTTTTGAGTTGGAGTCTCACTGTTGCCCAGACTGGAATGCAGTGGTCGCTCCCGGCCACCGCAGCCTCGACCTGCTGGGCCCCAGCGGTCCTTCCGCCCCAGCCTTCCAAGTAGCTGGAACTACAGGCGCACGCTACCACGCCCGGCTAATTTTTTTGCTTTATTGTAGAGATGAGGTCTCGCCTGCCCAGGCGGGTCTCGAACCTGCGGGGCTCAGGCAATCCACTCACCTCGGCCTCCCAAAGGCGCAGGATTACATACAGGCTGAGCCACCAAGCCCAGCAGAATTCTTAAGAATTTAACCGTTGGGGAACACAGGTCTGGCCAGACCAACTCCAGCCTCTTGCTGGTTGTAGGGCACAGGGATGAGCTGGGACGGGAGAAGGAGATAGCTGAAGAGTTACAGGGCGCAGTCATGAGAGGAAACAGATAACTTAAGATGTATTAGACTACATCCTGGCTTTTCTCATGAATAACTTTTACACTAGCAAATAAAATATTTTTTAAATAGCTAACAGGAAGCAGGAAAAACAGGAAGATAAGATATCCCCTCTTTTAATCCAATATTAAAGGTACTTCGAGGAATAGTATATGTCCTTCCCGGGAATACATACTACTAAAATCCTTGAATCATACGCACTTAGTATCCGTTTCCAATAAAGTAAAACTTTAACTTGTCATAATTAGACTTATTTCAGTCTTTGTATTAGTGGTTCAGTAAGTAGGCGAATCCACACAAGACCTTCAGAGACTGGAATATCTGTTTATTTTGGTATATTAAACATATTTCTTATTTCAGTATAAATACAAAGTCTTCAGTATGCTTAGTGAAAAGGAACGTCTTTATATTTGACTTGCTAATGATTTGTAAAGTGGGTGCATGTGAAAATTATATAAAAAATGAAAAGTTAGGGATGGATTTTTTTTGGGAGGGGTTGGAGTCTCACTCCGTTGCCCAAGCTGGGGTGCAGTGTGACACTCACGGCCACCCCAGCATCGACCCGCTGGGCTCCGGTGATCCTTTTGCCTCAGCCTTCAAGTAGGCAGAACTACAGGCATGCGCTACCAGGCCTGGGTAATTTTCTCAGATTATAGAGATAAGGTCTCGCCAAGTTGCCCAAGATGGTCTTGAACCCGCGGGCTCAGGCAATGCCCTCACCTCGGCCTCCCAAAGTGCTGGAATCATAGGCGTGAGCCACTGCACCCGGCAAGGGATGAATATTGAATCGAAAGTAAGAAGAAGTTATTAATTTCATCATTCACAGATCAACAGACTGAAGAGTAATGTCAATAAGATTACAGAATAGGACTTTCCAGCCCCAACCTTCCACAGGCATTCCCATTTTGACACCTGCCAATAGACGCCAATACCTTCCTTGGAGCCTGGGAGTCCACTAAGGAGGCCTAAGAACCCACGGGAGCAAAAAATCTGATAAGAGACACATTGAAGAGCGTCAGAAGCACAGTTTCATTTGGCCTGCATTAACCCTCCCCCAAAGGCACAGTTCAGTGACAAGAGAGCCCCTCTGAGACCATAATTTCTCCTGCCGGGAAAGGGAGTGTAGTGAGTGCCTGGTTTCCCTAGCCATGGGTGGTGCTGTCCAAGAGGCCCACTGCCTTCTCACCCTACCCAAATGCTGAGTAATTGGCACAGCTGGGTAGTGAGGCGCTGGGAAAAGGGCTGAAGGCTCACAACAACGGGGGCAAGACAATCGGCAAAGGGCTATGGTTTCTGCTAACTGCCTTGCAAACCCCACGGAGATGCCCCCATGAATCTCATAGAATGCGTCACCTGTGGACCCCAGAACTCTGCACATGTCCCGTAACCAGAGCTCCCCATGCGCGCCCGCGGCCAGTGTGCACAAACCTGTACAGGCCATGCACAAACTCATGCAGACAGCCAGCTCAGCTCTGCAGGGTTAAAAGGTACTTAACCTCGAAGACATCAGACCACTGTTTGGGGAAAATAAACCGGAGGCTCTGAGCACGTCCTGGCTTTGTAGGAGTCAGAGAAGGCATACAACCCTAAGACTTCTTCCTCTCCAGAGAGGAAACAAGAGAAGTGGACTTGTTGGATCCATAGAAAAGGTCTGGGAGATTCCAGAATCCCTAGCCAGGTTGACTGGTGAGAGTATTTCTTTTTCAAAGCCAGTCAGCAAAGAGTGGAGGAGATAGCGCCTTCTTTAAATGTGAACATAATAACGCACGACTTCAAGACATACAAAAAGTCAGGGAGCCATAACTGCCAAAGAAACACAATAATCTTCCAGTAACTGACCCCAAGGGAATGGAGATCTGTAAATTGCCTGACAAACAATTCAAAATAATTGTCTCTAAAAAGGTGAGCAAGAGAACAAAAACAGAGAACACAACATAAATCAGGAAAACAATACCTGAACAGAACTAGAAGTTCAACAAAGAGACAGAAATCTTTAAAAAGAACTAAACATAGATTTTGGGATAAATAGTACAACGAATAAAATGAAAACAATGCAACAGAGAACTTAAACAGCAGACTCAATCAAGCAGCAGAAACTATGTATGAACCTGAAGACAGGTCATTTACAATTATTCAATCAAAGAGAAAAAAAAAAAAATGAAAAAGAGCGAAGGAAGCCTACCAGAGTAATTGGAGACCATAAAGTGAATGAGTATACACATCATAGGATTCCCAAAAGTAAAAGAGAAAGAGCAGGAGGAATACAATGTATTTAAAGAAATATTGGATAAAAACTTCCCAAACTTTGGGAGGGATATGGACATCCAGGTTCATGAAGTTCAAAACTCTTCAAATAAGATCAACCAAAAGAAGATTACACTGAGACACACTGTAATCAAATTATCAAAAGTTAAGGACAAAGAGAGAATTTTGAAAATAGCAAGAGAACAGGGAATCTCCATGAGATTATGAGCAGATTTCTCGGCAAAAATCTTGCTGGCCAGCAGAGATGGATGGTATGTCCAAAGCGTTGAAAGAAAAGTTGTCAACTAAGAAAAGTATACATGGCAAAGCTGTCCTTAATAAGTGAGAAAGAGGCTGGGAACAGTGGCTCATACTTGTAATCCCAGCACTTTGGAGGCCGAGCTGAGAGTATTGCTTGAGCCCCAGTGTGTGTGATCAGCCTAGGCAACACAGAGAGACCTCCTCTCTACACAAAGGCAAATGAATTAGCCAGGCGTGGTGGCGCATGCCTGCAGTCCCAGCTACTTCAGAGGCTGAGGTGGAAGGATCGCCAGGACCTGGGAGATTAAGGCTGCCATGGGCCGAGATTGTGTCATTGCACTCCAGCCTGAGTGGCAGAGTGAGACTCCCAACTCAAAGAAAAGTAAAGAAGACATAAAGACTTTTCTAGACAAACACAAGCTAAGGGAGTTCATCACCACCAGACCTGCCTCATAAGAAATGCTAAAGGAAGTTTTTCCAGTTGAAGCAAAGGGATACTAATTAGTAACACGAAAATATATGAACATATAAAAATCATTGGTAACCAGGCTCAGTGGCTCAGCCTGTCATCCCGCGCCTTTGGGAGGCTGAGGTGAGTGGATTGCCTGAGCCTGCGGGTTCGAGACCCGCCTGGGCAGCGAGACCTCATCTCTACAATAAACCAAAAAATCAGCCGGGCGTGGTAGTACACACCTGTAGTTCCGGCTACTCGGAAGGCTGAGGCAGAAGGATCGCCAGAGCCCAGTAGGCGAGGCTGCAGTGGCCGGGAGCGGCCACTGCACTCCAGTCTGGGCGACCGAGTGAGACTCCAACTCAAAAAAAAAAAAAAATCATTGGTAGAGGTAAGTCTATAGTCAAATTCAGAATACTCGAATTACTCTGATGGTGGCGCGTAGGTCACTTTTAACTATCGTATAAAAGGTAAAAGACAAAAGTAGTAAAATAATTACAGCTACAGTACTGGAGCGGAAAGAAGTAAAATGTAGAGTTTTTGGTTTTTTGTTTTTGAGTTGGAGTCTCACTCTGTCACCCAGGCTGGAGAGCAGTGGCACACTCCCGGCCACTGTAAGCCTCGACCTCCTGGGCTCCTGCTATCCTTCCGCCTCAGTCTTCCAAGTAGCTGAAACTACAAGTGGGCGCTACCATGCACGGCTAGTTTTTGATTTGTTGTAGAGACGAGGTCTCGCCAAGTTGCTCGGGCGGATCTTGAACCCGCGATCTCAGGTAATCCACTTGCCTCTGCCTCCCAAGGTGCTGGGATGACAGGTTGAGCCACCAAGCCTGGCCAAAATGTAGCGTTTTTGTACTGAAGCTAAATTGTTATCAGTTTAAGTAGATTGCTATAACTAGATCTTATGCAGCCTCATGATAACAACGTTGAAAACACCTCTGGCAGACACAGAAAAGATAGAGTGAAAGGAATCATAACATCCTACTACAAAACGATTATCAAATCACAAAGGAAGACAACAAGAGAGGAAAAAAGGCACCGCAGCAGTCACAAAACACTCCACAAGTGGAAGTAATGTCTGCATCTATCAATAATTAAATGTAGATGAATTAATTTCTAATAAACACGATAGAATAATTGAGTGGACAAAAAACAAAATCCATCAATATGCTGCCTGCCCTTGTAGGCACACACTGAGGCTGAAAGTGAAGGAATGGAAAAAGTTGTTTTGTTTCTGTTTTTGTTTTTGTTTTGAGTTGGAGTCTCACTCTGCTGCCCAGGCTGGATGGAGTGCAGGTGCCCGCTCATGGCCACTGCAGTATGGACCCGCTGAGCTCAGGTGATCCTTCCACCTCAGCCTTCTCAGTAGCTGGAATTACAGGCGCGTGCCACCATTCCCAGTTAGGTTTTTTCACTTATTGTAGAGACGAGGTCTCGCCAAGTTGCCCAGGCTGGTCTCGAACTCCTGAGCTCAAGCAATCCTCTTGCCTCTGCTGCCCAAAGTGCTGGGATTATAGGCCTGAGCCACCATGCCCAGCAAGATATTTTATGTAAATAGTAAACAAAAGAGGGCAGAAGTGGCTATACTAATAGCAGACAAACTAGACTTTAAGTCAGAAACTGCCACAAGACACAAATAATGTCATTATACAATAAGGGATCACATCATCAGGAGGCCATAACAATTGTAAATATATATTCACCCCACATCAGCATACCAACATATATTGCAAATATTAACAGAACTGAAGGGAGAAATAGACAGCAAAACAACCACAGGAAGGGACTTAAGTGTCCCACTTTCAACAATGGCTAGATCATCTGGAGAGAAAATCAATAAGGAAACAGAGAACTTGAATAACACAATAGAACAGGTGGGCCTATCAGGGGTGTACAGGAATTTCCCTCCAACAGCAGCAGAATACACATGATTCTCAAGTGTACACAGCACATTCCCCAGGATAGGTCATATTTGGGGTCACAAAATAACAGATTACTTTTATTAACAGATTTGAGAACATTGAAATCGTATCAAGTATCTTTTTCAATCACGGCGGTATGAAACTAGAAATCAATAGCAGGAAGAAAATCAGAAACTTCACAAGTGTGGAAATTAAACAGCAAGCCCCGCCACAACTATTGAATCAAGATCAGAATCGAAAGGCAAATAAAAAAGCTTATTGAGATAAATGAAAATGGTTGCACAACAGACCAAAACTTGTGAGATGAAGCAAAGATAGTTCTCAGAGGGGAGTTAAAAATGACAAATGCCTACATTAGGGAAAAGGAAAATCTCAAATAAACACCTTAACGTTGCACCTCTAGAAAAACAAGAATAAACAAAGCCCTAAATTAGCAGGAAAACTGAAATAAATACTAAAGATCAGAGCAAATACACAAGAAATAAAGACTAGAGAGATAATAGAAAATATCAAAAGGAAGTTTTTATGAAAATGAAATTGACGTTTAGCTAGACGAACCGACTAAAAAGAAAAAAATCCATATAAGTAAAATTATAAACGAAATGAGACATTATAACCAGCACCGCAGATATACAACGGATCATAAAAGACTACTATGAGTAATTCTGTCCCAACAGATTGAGTAGCCCACATGAAGTGCATAAATTCCTAGGAACACACAACCTATCAAGACTAAATGATGGAGAAACAGAAAATCTGAACAGACAAGACATGAGTAAGGAGACTGAATCAGTAATAAAAAAACTCCCAAGAAAGAAAAGCCCAGGACTGTATGGCTTTGCTGGTGAAGTCTACCAGACATTTAAAGAAGAATTAATATTGATCCTTCTTTTTTTTTTTGAGTTGGAGTCTCACTCTGTCGCCTAGACTAGAGTGCAGTGGCCGCTCCCGCCCACCGCAGCCTCGCCCTGCTGGGTTCTGGGGATCCTTCCACTTCAGCCTTCCAAGTAGCTGGAACTACAGGGGCGCGCTACCACGCCCGGCTAATTTTTTTGTTTTATTGTAGAGATGAGGTCTCGCCAAGTTGCCCAGGGTCTCGAACCCGCGGGCTTAGGCAATCCACTCATCTCAGCCTCCCAAAGCGCAGGATTACGGCTGAGCCACCGAGCCCGGCTAATATTGATCCTTCTTAAGTTCTTACCAAAAATTGAAGAGAAGGGAATATTTTCAAGTCCATTTTAAAAGGCCAGCATTACTCTGGTACCAAAGCCAGGCAAGGACACTACATGACAAGAAAATTACAGGCTAATATCCCCGATAAATGTAGAAGCAAAATCTTTAATAAAATACGAGGAAACTGAATTCAACAGCACATGAAAAGGATCATACACCATAATCAAGTGGAATTAATTCCTGGGATGTAAGGATAGGTCAGCATATGAAATCAAGAAATGTAATATACCACATTAACAAAATGAAGGATAAAAATTATATAATCCACTCACTAGATGCAGAAAGTACGTTGGACGAAATTCAACATCTTTTGTGATAAAAATTCCTAAATTAGGTGTAGAAGGAACGTACCTCAACACAATAAGGATCTTACGTAACAATCCCACAGCTAATATCACACTCAATGGCAAAAGCTGAAAATTGAAAGTTTTTCCTCCAAGCTCATGAATAAAAGAATGCCCACTCTCACCACTTCTGTTCAACATAGTACTAGGTATCCTAGCCAGAGCAGTTAGGCAAGAAAATGAAATAAAATACATCAAACTCAGAAAGACACAAAATTTTCCCTGTTTGCAGATAACGTGATCTTATTTATATTTAGAAAACCTTAAAGACTTCACAAAAAACTGTCAGAACTAATAAATAAATTCAGTAAAGTTGCAGAATACAAAATCAACATACACAAATCAGTTGTGTTTCTATACCGTAACAATGTGCTATCCAGAAAAGAAATCTAATAAGCAATTCCAGCATAAAAAAATAAAATACTTAGGAAAAAAGTTAGCCAAAGAGATAAAATATCTGTACTCTGAAAATTATAAAACATTTGTGAAAGAAATTGAAAATATGCTGTGTTCATGACTTGCAAGAAATAATATCATTAAAACATTTATACCACCCAAAGTAATATACAAAGTCAATGCAATCACTCTCAATATGTCAATGTCATTTTTTACAGAAAAATAAAATTGTAAAATATATATGAAACCACAAAAGACCTTGAATAGCCACAACAATCTTGAGCAAAAATAACAAAGCTGGGACTATCACATTTTCTGATTTCAAAATATATTACAGAGCAGTATAATACTAGTGTAAAAACAGATATAAAGACCAGTGGAACAAAATAGAGAGCCCTTACCAAAATTGACACATTTATGGGCAACCAATCTTCAACAATGATGCCAAGAACCTGCAATGGGGAAAGAATAGTCTCTTCAATAAATGGTGTAGGGAAAAGTGGATATCACAAGCAGAATAATGACATTGGACCCTTCTCTCCGGTCTACAAAAATCAATGCAAAATGGAATTAAAGACTTAAATATTAAGTCTGAAACTAAAAGTACTAGAAGAAAACTTAGGGAAAACAAGCTTTTTGATCCTGGTCTGGCAATGATTTTTTGGATATGATCCCAATAGCACAGCAAAAATAGACAAATATAGTCAAATGAGATTGCATTAAACTAAAAAGATTCCATACAGCAAATAAAACACTCAGCACAATGAAGAGACAATCTATGGAGTAGGAGAAAATACTTGCAAACCATACATCTGATAAGGGGCAGTGTCCAAATGGACAAGAAACTCAAACAATTTAATAAGATAAAAGCAAATAGCTTGATTTTAGAGTGGCAAAGGGCCTAAAGAGACATTTTTCCAAAGAAGACATACAAATGGCCAGCAGTTTTATGCAACAGTGCTCAACGTCACCTATCATCAGAGACACGCAAATCAAAACCACAGAGATATCACCTCACATGTGTCAGAATGGCTGTGATCAAAAAAGACAAAAGGTAACCGTACCCAGTGCTGGTGAGGCTATAGAGAAAATGGAACCCATGTACACTGCCGGTAGAAATTAGACTGGGACAGCCATTATGGAAAACAATATGAAGGCATCAAAAAAATCAAAGATAGCATTACCATGTGACCCCGCAATCCCACTTCCGGGTATGTGTCCAAATGACATGAGATCAGTATGTCCAAGAGACGTCTGAACGCGTTTATCGCAACATTGTTCACAATCACCGAGATACAGGATTCACCTAAGCGTCAGTCAACAAATGAATGCATTAAGAGAATGTCTCACACACACACACACACACACACACACACACACGGATATTATTCAGCCTTAAAAAAGAAGGAAATTCTGCCGTCTGTGATGACATGGATGAACCTGCAGGATGATATTCTAAGTGGAATAAGCCAGACACAGAAGGACAAATACTGTGCAATTACACTTACACACGGAACAAAAAACAGGTCCACCCATGAAAGCTGATGGTAGAACTCTGGTTGCAGAGGCTACCGAGGGCTGGGGAGATGTTGATCAAGGGTACAAAGTTCTAGTTAGGCTGGATGAGTAAGTCCTAGAGATCTCACCTACAGCGCGGTGATCATAGCTAATAATAACATGTATTTGCAACTTGCCAGGAGAACAGGTCTTACGTGTCCTCACCACACACACAAAAGGAACAATGGTAACTGCGTGAGGTGATGGATATGTTCGTCAGCCTGATGGTGGTCATCCTTCTGTGGTGTATTCAACAGCAAAACGTGACATCGTACACCCCAAGTATGTAGAATTTCTGAGAATTATGCCTCAATGAGCCTGGATAATAGTCTTTGGAAGTAGAGGTCAAGCCCTGTGCCTCATCGTAGAGGGACAGAACAAACAGAGACCGAGGAGGGCATTTAAGTCAGAATGAATGATTCAGAGCACGGCTTCCCGAGGCGTGGTCCCCAGGAAAGTGTTAGGCATGCAGGATTCTTGGGGCCGTCCTCCTGCTGGACCAGAAACTCTGGGCTGAACCGGGGACAGCACATGTGTCTTTCCAGACTCCCTAGTGATTCTGGGAATCGCAGAGTCGCCTGGAATTTCTTTTCTATGAGCTGCAACTTTTATTCTGAGCTCTCTATTTTTTAATTTTTAATATCTTTAGTTTTTTGGAGAAAAGGACTTGCTCTGTCACCCAGGCTGGAATGCAGTGGTGGTATGATTATGGCTCGCTCTTGGGCTCAAGCGATCCTTCCGCCTCAGCCTCCCGCCACTACATCTGCCTGATTTTTAAAGATTTTCTGTAGAGATGACGTCTCACTATGTTGCCCAGGCTGGTCTCGAGCTCTCGGCCACAAGCAATCCTCCTGCCTCAGCCTCTCAAACTGCTAGGATTACAGGCATGAGCCACCGCGCCCAGCCCTTAGCTACTCTATATTGGCTTGAGGCTTAGGCTTTATGCTTTCAAAGGGAGCTTCTTCTACTTATTCTTTTTAAAATAAAATGTTATGAAATAAATCTCAGATGCAAAAGAGGATATTTAATGTATATATAAAATTAAAGGAAGAAGACAGAGATCAACACTGTTCCTAACACTCGATTTAGGAACTAGAATGTCATCAGCACCTCAGAACTTTCTGTTGTATCTTGAAGCAACTGTTTTTTAGGGAAGAGGACTTCAGACAGTGAGATATTGTCTTTATAAAATCTCTCTTCTTTTTTTTTTAATCACTTCAGAGTCCACAATATTAGTTAGATTTAAGCCATTTCAGGATTGAAGTAAAGCTTTAATTTAGTGCATAACTTCCCACTTGTGTTCTCATTTGTGGTGTTCTTGTCCTCATTAATGTGCTATATGAGCCAGTCCTTCCTGAAATATTGTTCGTTTTTGTAAACTTCAGAGTCCACATTATTAGTTTGTCTCACGGTTAAAATATATTAGTTTTAATTATCCATAGTTTCTGATTTTTGTTGTAATTTATAGCATCCTAGTTAAAATTCTATAATTTGGTCCTTTTTTCTTTTTGTAAAATTGTCTACTGTTCAGGCAAAGACTGATTAAACTAGCTATACGGGCATTAAAAGTTAATGCCTTTGTTTCCTTTTTACCCTCATATCAGTAGTTACCATGGTTACTGAGAAGGGTTCAGGTACTGCTAACTTGCAGATGCGCTAAGATGTTTTCCCTGGCTCAGTCTCTCAGTTACTACAAAATTACAGTAGCTAGTTTTTAGGAAAAGTGTTTTTTCCACCCAGGTTAATGTGGGGAGCTTATCACATCTAATTTTACACCCCAAGTCAACCGGCTCATTATTCAGCACATGCAGTGTCTAGATTGAGGTGACCAACCCAGAGAACACTTACAAGAATGATCACCCTTCTTTTCTCTCTCTGCACTTATTTATTTCTCATCAATAATCACCTCATTTCAGAGGTGAAATAGGATCACATTCTCCAAGTCCGTGTGTCCTCAGTTGGGTCTTTTAAAAAATTTGTTTTAATGCCTCTGGTTGCAAGAAACAGAAGGCAGCCAGAGACAGAGGCATCTCCTCTTCCCAGGTGGGGACGCCGCTGGGCCCGGGGACTACTGGGCTTCGGAACTCTGTCCTCTCTTTGCTGTTTCCTGTGATTCTTTTTTAAGTGGTAAAAGATATACAGCATAGCACTTGCCATTTTAACCATGGTTAGTGTGCAGTTTGGTGGCACTGGGTACATTCACATTTTCTACAACCACCATCACCATCCGTCTCCAGATCTTTCTTGTCTTCCAAAACTAAAACCCTTTCCCCATTAAACAGCAGTTCCCCTCCCCACTTCTGCCAGCCCCTGACAGTAACTATTTTACTTTGTGTCTCTATGAATTTGACCATTCCAAGTGCCTCGTATAGGTGGACTCATACAAGACTTGTCATTTTGTGTTGGCTTCTTTCTTTTACTTTTTTGTTTAGTCGAAATCTCACTCTGTGGCCCATACTGGAGTTCGGTGGCACGCTCACAGTCACCCCTTGACCTGCTGGGCTCAGGCAATCCTTCCACTTCAGCCTTCCAAGTAGCTGGAAGTACAGGCATGCACCGCCATGCCCGACTAATTTTTTGAGGTATTGTAGAGATGGGGTTGCGCCAAGTTGCCCAGGCTGGTCTATATCCTGTGGGTTCAGGCAATCCTCTCACCTCCACCTTCAAAAGTGCTGGGATTACAGGCGTGAGCCACCGAGCTAGACTGTGTTGGCTTATTTCAATCAGCACAATGTCTCCAGGTTCTCCCATGTGGTACCGGAGATCAGAATTTTCTTCATTTTTAAGGCTAAATAATATTCCATTGTATGCACAAGTCATATTTAGTTTATTCATTCTTCTATCTATGGACATGTGAAGTTATTCCCTCTTTTGATTATTGTAAATAATGTTGCTATACACACAAGTATAGAAATGTGCCGGAGACCAGCTCCAGCCGGGTTCAGGGTACCCCAAAGGTGGAGATGGTGTCGGCGATTGGGGGGAAGAAGAAAAGAGAGAAAGAGAGAGAGAGAGAGAGAAAGAAAGAGACTGGACTCCGGTCTAGTGCAGAAGCGATGTGTGTGTTATTGGGAATTACAACATTACAACGGGTCTTTTATACACAAAGTCAGATGTGGGAGGGGCGTCCCCCACCCACCAGAAACCTTAATCCATGAAAACTTAATCAATGATTGCCTTTAAACCCTTTTCACATGATAATCTTAAAATTCCATAACAAAGGATAACCTAATCCGTGACTGACATATTCTATAAACCTTTTTCATCCTAAGCTGATTGATTTATGCCAAGTTAAACAATTCTATAGAAGCTTCAGTATTTACTTTACAAACGAAAGTGACCCATCCCAGAATGTTTGGAATGTGGCCCAGTCCAAAGTTCACAGTGGGCTACCTACAAGTAACCCAGCCACATTCTTTCAACAAAGTGGCTGTCTTCTAAAACTATATTCTACAATTTGCACCTTTAATAAATCCTAAGATCATGACCCAGAAGCCTGTGACCAATACTAAGGCTCTTAGATGTGACATGAGTTTGAATTATAAGTTGTGTGAAAGCCAAAACTGCAGTTTGAGGAAGAATGGGAGCAATGAGCTTCTAAAGTTAGCTTGTGTTCGTCCTGGTCTCAGAGTTTTTATGTCTTGAGTTCACAGGAGCTTAATCTGGTTAGTGCTGAGTAGAAAGGGGGAGGAAATGGGGTCAATAGCTCCCGAACGCATCCTAGCGGTCTCGGGGTCAACGGCCCTTCCTGATCCCTAACGCTCAGTGGGCCTCCGTGGCCAGCTCCCAACAGAAATGTCTCTTTGAGTCCCTGCTTTTAATTCTTTTGAGTATATATCCATGAGTAAAGTTGCTGGGTTGTATGATAATTTTATGTTTAATTTTTTGAAGAACTGACTTAGTATTCAGAGGTTTGTGACCACTAGATTGCTGGGTATTCCCTGTCAAAATCATCAATTCAACAAAAATTTGTTGTTGTTGTTCTTGTTTTTGAGTCAGAGTCTTACTCTGTCACCCAGGCTAGAAGGCAGTGGCATGCTCACGGTCACCACAGCCTCAACCTGCTGGGCTCAGGTGATCCTTCTACCTCAGCCTTCCAAGTAGCTGGAACCACAGGTGTGCACCACCAAACCTGGCTGATTTTTTTATTTATTGTAGAGACGAGGTCTTACCATGTGGCCCAGGCAGGTCTTGAAACTGTGAGCTCAGGCAATCCTCTCACCTAGGCCTCCCAAAGTGCTGGGATTACAGGCATGAACCACTGCACCTGGCTATTTGACTTTTTGATTATAGCTATGCTAGTGGGTGTGACATAGTATCTTGTTTTTGTTTCGATTTACATTTTCCTAAAGACTGAATCTTCTTGGGAATAATATCTATTCAAATTCTTTTTGCATTTTTTTGTCTAATTATTATTGAATTTTAAGAGTTCTTTATATGTTCTGGATACTAAACTTTTCTCAGATATATCATTTGCAAATATTTTCTTCCATTCTGTGAGTTGTGTTTTCACTTTCTTGTTAGAGTTCTTTGAAGCACAAACCTTTTTAGTTTTAGTGAATGCCAGTTTGTCTTGTTTTTTTTTTTATTTTTTTATCTTGGTTGCTTGTACTTTGGCATTATATCTAAGAAACTATCATCTGAGCTGATGTCATGGAGATTTGCACTTACGTTTTCTTCTAAGATCTTTATAGCATTAGCTCTTACATTTAGACCATGGATCCATTTTGAATAAATATGTGTGAAGGGTGTGGAGGGAATAACTTCATTCTTTTCTATGGGGATACCTCATTGTCCCAGCACCATTTGTTGAAAAGACAATTCTTTTCCCCATTGACTTATCTTAGTACCCCTGTTGAAAATCAATTGACCATAGATGCATGAGTTTATTTATGCATTTTCACTTCCATTCCATTGATCTTTATGCCTATCCTTATTCAAGTTTCACAGCCTCCATGACTGTAACATTGTGGTAAGTCTTGAAATCGGGAATGCGAATTCTCCAACTGTTCTTTTTCAAGATTATTTTGGCTATTCTGAGTCCTTTACATTTTCATATGAATTTTAGGATCAGCTCATCCATTTCTGAAATACATTTTTTTTTGATGTTGGAGTTTTGACAGGGGTTATGGTTACATCTGCAGACCTATTTGGTGTGCTTTGCCATCTTCACAACATAGAGAATCCAGCCCGTGAGCACAGGACGTCTTCCTCTGCCTGGGTCTCCTTGGGTTTCCGTCCATGGGACTTTGTGACTTTCAGAGTGTGTGCCTCGCGCATCCTTTGCTAAATCATGCATCCTGCAGCCTTTAGGGATTCCCCTCTTCCGGCTTTAGGGACCCCTGCCTTCCTTGGTCCATGGCCCTGTCCTCTGTCTTCAAAGCCAGCAGAAGCCGGTCCCTCCATGACACGTCTACCCGGCCCTTCTCCCGGCCTTGGGCCCCTCGCGCTCAGCCAGAAGCCCAGTCGTTTAGGACTCTGGCGGCTGGCCCAAGTCGGGCCTGAGGGGCGTGATTCAGCCTCCCGAGGAGAATAAGGGGATGGAGAGATGCAGCAGAAGTCCATGGAATCCTCAATCCAGCCCAGCCCTGGCACCGGCCAGGAACTCGGTCCAAGACACTCTTCCCCGTCACAGTAAGAAGACAGTACCACCTGCGTCTCAGCATGGCTGCGAAATTTAAAAGATCAAGTCTTAGCAGGCATCAGGCAGGATTCTCCCCAAAGCCTTCCTGAACCTACAGGGATGACACGCGGGCGAGCGTCCGAACTACCGACACCAGACACACCCAAGTTGCTGTGGTGAACTTGGGCTGGCCCGATTTGTAGAGAGAATCCTGATCTACAACTTCAAAAGTTTTTTTTCTTTTTGAAAGCAATTTGATTTTGCTTTTGAAATTCAGTAAGTTTAAAAAGAACAAGTGAATAGTCTCACTTTAGAAAATCCATGAAATCTGGATTCAAGTAATGAAAGTTTTTATTTATTTATGAGGCAGGGGTCTCCCTCTGTCGCCCATGCTGGAGTGCAGTGGCACAATCATGGCTCACCACAGCCTCGATCTCCTGGGCTCAGGCGATCCTTCTGCCTTAGCCTCCCAAGTAGCTGGATGACAGGTGCATGCCACCACACCTGGCTAATTTTTAAAAATTTTTGTAGAGATGAGGTCTCACTATGTTGCCCAGGCTGGTCTGAAATTCCTGGGTTCAAGCGATTCTCTCGTGCTGCCCTCCCAAAGTGCTACTGGCATGAGCCACTGCACCTGGCCTAAATGTTAATTTTTAAATCCAGTCGGTTATCTCCATGAGGGCTGTCATTTCTAGAGGTAGCAGCCACAATGGTGGCACAGCCCCGCATACCTAATTGGGCACCTTGTTGAAGGATAATTGAAAATGTCTTCACCCCTGCTGACTCCTCCCAGAGCTTCCTCCACGAGGGACGGCTTTGGCGGTGGAGTCACTTTTGGGGACACTCGGGCCACCCTTCACCCGTGTGACCATGAGGCTGCCTCTTGCCTGTAAGACTCAGCACAGAGGGAGGGACGGAGAAAGGCAGGTGGCACCCGTGTGGGCTGCCATGTCATCTCCAGATGGCTTCCAGCGGCGAGTTGGCGCTATTGACGGCTCGCCTATTTTTTCCTTTGAGTTTTATTTTTTATTTCTTTGAGTCGGAGTCTCCCTGTGGCCCAGGCTGGAGTGCAGGGGCACTCTCACGGCCACCGCCGCCTCGACCTGCTGGGCTCAGGCGATCGACCCTTCCACCGCAGCTTTCCAAGTAGCTGGGACTAGAGGTATGTGCCACCATGCCTGGCTAATTTTTTGATGTATGGTAGAGACGAGGTCTTGCCAAGTTGTCCAGGCTGGTCTTGAACCTCGGGCTCAGGCAATCCTCTTGCCTCTGCCTCCCAGAGTGCTGGGATGACAGGCGTGAGCCACCGTGCCCAGCTCCTTTGAGTTTTAAAAATAAACACACACATGCCCACTTGTGCACACAGACACACACATCTACACACACTTCTGCACACGCACTCCACATGCACACACATACACAGGCACACTCACATCCTCACCCGCACACAGCGATGTCAGGACTCAGGCCCAGGGACTCTCATTTCATTGGTTGGGGTGGGGCCTGGGTATTATTGTTGCTGGTGTTGTTTTTAGAAGGCAGGATTTATCGAGAGGACAGAAACGCTCCCATGGTGGGAGGGGACCCGAGGGAGTTGCCCAGGATTATTGTTTTTTAAAACCAAACACACGCATAGAACCCTCAAGACCCTGACCTCGAAATCATGGCTGGGCATCTGCAGTGCTCCCAGCTGCTTTTCCAAATCCACGGGCAGACACACAGCTCCTGGCCTGATCCCACAACTCACAGCCGCAGGCTTTCCGTGGTACGGCGGTGCTTGGAGGCTTGAATTTGGGACGACAGGACTTGCTGCCGTTTAGGATGTGACTGGTTCTGCCCGGATCCTCCTGGACCCACCTCCCTGCTTTGCCTGCACCGTCCTCAGGGGCTCACCTATGGGAGCACTTGGGGGTGGGCGGGGCGGGCTGGGTCCTCTGCTGACGGCCACTGCCCCTGCACAGACACACTTGTTCACATGCTACACACACCACAGAGACACAAAAATCACACAAACACCACACCATACAAACACTTTTGCACGCAAACCTCGCACATCACACGTGCCACACGCACACGACACACACACCACATAAACACACAGCCACCCACCACATAAATACACAACCAGGTCACACGCACTCACATGCCACAAACATATGCTCACATGCCACAAACACACACATTCACACACAGACCACGCACACCACACATTCATACACATGCCACCCAACACACACGCCACGCATACCGCATCAACACATATTCACACAGGCCACACATCACACTCACATGTCACACCCCCCCCCACTCACCACACACACCCAGCAAATGCCTTCCCATACCACATAGACCCACCATCACATGCCACACACACCCCATCAACACACACATCTGCACACAACCCCCCGCACTGCACGCCATGTCAGAGGTGCAGCGGTGGGAAGGAGGAGAAGGACAGGTGGGGGGCTGCGGGGCCGCCACGTGAAGCCGGAGGAGCTTCGCGCACAGACGACGTCTAACAAGACCAGGCGCGTGGAAGAGACTGAGCCTCTCCGCAAGTGTCACAGCCCGAACGCCGGGCTGTCAAGGTGCGCCGGCTCCCGTTTGGTGGCCGCCCGTCGGTGACAAGATATCTGTGGGGTTTCCTTACGAAGCGCCATTTCCGATGTTTTCATTGCCTTTGTGCTTTGCAGAAGGCTTGGTTTTGCCCCAAGAACCTGGAACGAATCCCTCTGCTGTGTGATGACAAAACATGTGTTGCCATGGTTTCATCAAACAAAATTCCAGTGAGCAGATGGAGCTACCGAGAGGAAAGTGTCTTACTGGGGTGGAGATTCGGAGCAGAACCAAGGCTAAAATAAACACATTTTTAAGACTTACCATTCAGGATGACAGTGAACGACTGCCAACTGAATGGTGGTGTGTCAATTACTCTTAATCGATGTATGTCTCATACAGTTGGCAGGCTCAGTACCAAAGTTTTGCTCACAATATGGTTTCTTTTAGTCAATAATATTGTAGAACTTGGGGCATGTTGGGTAGAGGTAGATGAAGCCCAGGAACTTAATTAAAATTCGCTGGGGACACCCACAAACGATGAAATGTTTTGAAAATGCTGAAATGAATCAACAGAGATAGTCTGTGCCATCATCAGACCTGGAGCGATGCTATCTTTGCAGAGCATTTGAAACTCTGGGGAACCACAGGGTCAAATGCAGAGTCAGTGGTCTGCTGTTACTAAAAGCCTGTCCTCCCCAGGGCTCAGATGGGCGCATGGCTGTTCAGAAGAAAGACTGCATTTCCCAGCCTCCCTAGCGGCTGCCCGTGGTCATGTGACACACATCATACTGCAGCTCAGACCGCATCCCCTCCCTGGAGCCTCCTTCAAATCCAGCAACCCACACCTCTTGTGATCTTCCCTATCCATTCCCCTTTTCGCCTCCAGGACTGTGGGGGCCGCTAAGGCCTCTGGGGGAGAGAAACCCACCTCCACCTCCAATAAGAAGCCCCACCCGGCCAGGTCCGTAGCTCAGCCTGTAATCCCAGCGCTTTGGGAGGCCGAGGTGAGCGGATTGCTCGCGGGTTCGAGACCCACCTGGGCAACTTGACGAGACCTCATCTCTACAACAAATCCAAAATTAGCCAGGTGTGGTAGTGCACGCCTGTAGTTCCAGCTACTCGGAAGGCTGAGGCGGAGGGATCGCCGGAGCCCCAGCAGGTCGAGGCTGCGGTGGCCGGGAGCAGCCACTGCACTCCATCCTGGGCCACGGAGTGAGACTCCAACTCAAAAAACAAAAAAGAAGCCCCACCTGGAGAGTGCCTGTCCCTCACAGAGCCTGACTCTAAGTGCCACAGGTCTTCTTATGCATCTAGCAGGCCTGAGACGTCCCAGAAGCAGCTGGTGCGCCCAGCATGCCCTCACGGAAGAACACAGTGAGCGTCGTGGCTCCGGGTGTCCGTGGGGGTTTGGACGCCTAGCTGCAGGCGCCTGTCCCCAACCGCCTTCTGGCGTCCCCTGGGAATGGGAGGGAGTGTGATGGTGGGTGTCAGTCACGGGCTGGAGCAAGCAGCAGCAAGCTCAGCCCAGGCAGGGAGGCGGGGTCAGGCTGGTGAGGCAGGCGTCGCCTTCACAGGTCCTTGGAGAAGCAATCTGCGTGTGACGGGGCCCCTGACACTGACTCGCTGGCGACCCAAGAGAAGCGACTCCATGCGCGGCTGGTCCTCTCCAGGGCCCTCCAGCTGGCCAGCATGTGGTCGCCCTCCCGGCGAGGCCAGTGGACACCAGCTGCCCTCCGTGGCTCGCCTGCCCCCAAGCCCTCCGGTTGCTTGCCATGGCTTGCAGGGCCCGCCTCCTCTTCTGCATCTCCAGGATAGACCCTGGCGCGAAGCCTGGGAGGCCGGTCTGGCCCTGCCGCCTGCCGGGCTCCTGGCATTGCTGTCGTCTGCCTCTGACCCGAATCGACATGACGCGGTGACCACGCTGTTCCTCGCTCCTCAAAAGCCGGCAGAGCTTCCCGCCTGCAATGGAGGCCCAGGGAGGCCTGGTGCGGCCCCTCCTCCCCACCCCCGGCTCTCTGGGCTCCGTCCCCCGCTTTTCCGCAGTTCAGCCACCCTCTGTCCCGGGTCCTTCTGCCTCAGGGCCTTGGCACATGCTGCCCCTTTTCCGGGAGCCCTCTCCCACCCCACACTTCTGGGCCTCAACTCCTCCTGCGTGCTTCCTCAGAGAGCCTTCCCGCCCCTCCAGGCGAGGCGTGGTCCCCCTGCTCTTTCGCAGTCAGGGAGGGGCTGCGTTAGTCCCTGCTTCACTGGTGCTCGCTAAGGTGGTGATTAAAACGGCCATTGCCCTTGAGGACTGCAGTTTCTGGAAGGAGAGGAGAGAGGGGCTTAGCCACGCCATCGCAGGCGCAGCTGTACCGAGTTGTTACAACATTCAGCAACAACAATTAGGTACAGCCAACTGCCGTGTCTCTATGGGCAAATCTGTATGTTTGAAACACACAATTCTATTTTATGTCAGAATTCTGCTGCACGTAAATATTAGGAAGAGTTGTTGGAAATGTGGATTATTATTGAGTGCAACTTAAAAATACTTCCCCCACCCCCGTTTTGGTAGGATAGGCGTCCCTATAGTTCCTAAGCTCTGGGGTGCTACTGGAAACACAACATATTTGCTGGTCTGGTGAAGGACAGCCCAGCCGGTCCAGGCGCCTCTGAACACCAGTGCTCAGCTTCCTTTCTCCGATTCTGGTGTTGGTCTCAGTTTCTATCTATCTAATCTATCTATGTGTCTGTCTTTGTTTCCACAATATCCATTCATCTGTCTGTGATTATCTACCCATCCGACTATGACATCTATCTGTCATCTATCTATGATATCTATCTAATCTATCATTTATTGATCATCTATCTATATTAACCAGTCAGTCATATATCGCTATATATCTATCGTTCTTCTATCTATAATCTACCCATCTTTTATCTGTTATTTATCATCATCTATCTTTTATTTATCTATTTATATTAACCCACCAGTCATCTATCTCTATCTACCCATCATCCACCCATCTATAGTCTGTTTAGCTTTCAATGATCTGTTTCTATCACACGTTTATCTATATCATCTATCGCCTGTCATCTATCGAGCTATCATACATCTATCATCCATAGGTCGAAATCTGTCAGCCACGGTCTCTCCTCTATCTGCTCCCATCTGTTTTCTATCTGTTGACTCAGCAACCATCACCACCGTCTTCAAAACAGATCCCCAAGGAAAAGAGGATGATGCCTCTGTCCTCTGTCCTCCTCTGTCCTCTTCTGTCCTCCTCCGACTCACTGCCTCACTCCTCCTCCCCTTCTGGCCCTCACCCCAGCCCGTATCTCCTCTCAGCTTCTCCTACAGAGTCTACAGCAGATATCCTTGTGGGCGTGGTTTCTGTGTCCTCTCCAGCGCTGCCGTCTGTCATGGCAGCCCCCTCTAGGCTGCTGAGGAAGGCACGCATCTCTCCGTCCAAAGACCCATCCTCAACCCTCGAACCCGGCACCGATGGCAGAGCTGGCCATGCTCCCGTCTTCCTCTCTGCTCTGGGCCCCTCCCCCTCCTCTCCCAAACCCCAGCAGTCAGAGTGGATGGCATGTCCCGACACAGGATTCTGGCTTGTTCCCTTTTCTCTCCACACTCGTGTCCTGGTCTGTGGCTTTAAATGCCACAGAGATGCTGGCCGTCCCTCGATTTGCACGGCCAGGCTTTGCTCCTCCTTCAGCTCTGGGCTCCACGTGTGGAGTGAGCAGCTCAGTGGGTTCCACGCACGGGCCCCTCATGCAGCCAGGCCAGGGAAGAATGGGACTCCACCAGCCCCCGAGGATCCCGGGCTGCCAGTGCTTGTGGACCCCCCCAACCCAAGGCCCCAAGGTCCTTCTTGGCTGTGTGCTCTTCCTGTATGACAACATCCTCCCAGCCGCTCGGTCACTTGTGCCGGCTTTTAGGTTTGCACCAGTAGGTCATGCAGGAGGTCCTGTTTTGTGTGCGCCCTCGGGTGGGGGGCTCACATTGTTGGCTTCCGTCAGATGCCCGCTGGACTGAGCAGATGGCCGCCTGCCCCAGCTTTCCAGGGATCGAGGGGTTTCCTGGGGCATGGTCCTTTCCATTTTAAAACTGGGGCGGTCCTGGGCAAACCGGACCTGTTACCCTCCTGAGGCTTAAGCCGGTTGACCACATGTTCAAACGTGAAGGAGAGACACGTCATGAGATGTTGTGAGTGCCCCGGGAGCACGTGTGTCTACCTGGGTCCCGCAGCCGTCTCTGCTCTTTGAGACTGTGTGCTGCAGTCTTTGCTATGCAGCTTGTAGAGATGTCAGCATTTCGGGGGAAGCATGGTGTCGGAAGTAATGCGGTGGTCTCCTCAGAGGTCAGCATCTGGCAGAAGCCTGCAGGCTGGTCCCTGAATGCGGCCTGGCCTGTGGGGAGCCCTGGCTGCCTCACCCCCGCCCGCAGGGGGTCTCAGGGCATTTCTGGGAGGCTGTTAACTCCAAACACGTCCCCTTGCCTGCGACATTTTCTATTCTGGGAGAAAAGATTTCCGCTGATGAAGCGGGCTGTGGGACTCAGACTTCCCTTTAGGAACGTCACTCATGGTTTTGCAGACCCCTGTCTTTCTCTTTTAATCTCAAAACGGGAAGAAAATCAGAATAGCTCTAATCTAGGAGAAGACTAAGGACGGTATTTCAATGGTGTGAACGGTGTAAAGTAGCTTCCAAATGAACACAATTTAAAGCAACATTAAAAGTGAGCTAAGTAGTCAACGAAAGTGAAAATTAAAGCACAATCGTTTTCCCCAGTGAAATCTGTCAGAACTAAATGTTGTTGTCTGTGCATCACAAGGCAGTGATTGATGGCTTTTTTTTTTTGAGTCTGGGGTCTCACTGTCACCAAGGCTGGAGTGCAGTGGCATGATCACGACAATCACGGCTCACGGCAGCCGGGCAGCCTCGCCCTCCTGGGCTCAGGCGATCCTTTGTATTTTACGCTACATTCTGAGAGAGTGTCTGGGGTGCCTTAGAGCACAGACGTGTGGCACGTGTGGACATTGTAGAGGGGATACGCCAGCACGCAGGTAACTTCAGTGGGAACCCGTCCTCCTCGGAGACGCTGGGTGCGTGGCGGGTGATGGAGCCCTGGGGCTGGAAGCACGAAGACGCAGCACAGAAGGAGCGTGGGCTGCCAGATCCGGCCACAGTCTGAAGTCAGGGTGGGGAGGTGGCAGGGTGGTAAGAGGGCGGGGTGTGCAGTCAGGTTGCGGCCCTAGTCCCGCCAACTAGCAGGGGACCTCTCGTGATGGTTCCCGGCCCTCCAGGAGACCAGGGAGGCCTGGGAAGAGCCTGGTGGACTCAACACCAGGAAAGGGGGGCAATTAAAACCGGGAAAAAGAAATGTCCTTTTCCCTGGACAATTTCACCTAGTGGTAGAGACCCCCTCCTTGACACCACTCTAGCCCAGGCTCCTCCGAGCCCTCTTCCCAGCTAGGACTTGACTTTCAGACTCCCGCCTTCCTTCGAATCTCCCAGTTCTAGCAATCGTCCTGTCCAGTTGGTTTAGCCGGAACCCTCGCCCTCAATAGCTGATCAACTGCAATGTCTGGTCCCCCCCCTCGCCACATTCCCTGGGATGTCTGCTTGCCTGGGCCTGTCTGCTGGGTTTAGCAGGATGACCCCTCACCCCGATGTTTCCACTCCGTCATTTTCCATCCTCAGGTCCCATCCTGCTCCTTGGCTCTCAGCTGCCGTTTTTACTTGTGCTCAGTTGGGTTCGGAGCCCAGCTTCTCTCTCCTCTTGCAAAACCGTCCTAAGTAGTTCCTGTCCCTGCCATGGTAGTCCCCCTGAGTGAAGTCTGCTTTCCCATGCTTTCATAACACATTTAGCTGAATCAGGCATCTGGGGCCTTCTCACATGGCAATTCTTCAAAATAAATCCTCTCTCACTCTCTCTCTACACACACACACACACACACACACACACACACACACATACCCTCTATTGGCTCTGTTTCTTCAGAGAAACTTGACTAAACAATGAATGAGTTCAATTCCATTAAGAAGTCTTTTTTTTTTTTTTTTTTTTGTAGAGATGAGGTCTCGCCAAGTTGCTCAGGTGGGTCTCAAACCCACGGACTCAGGCAATCCACTCACCTCGGCCTCCCAAAGCGCTGGGATTTTAGGTGAGCCACCGAGCCCGGTCAAGAAGCATTTTTTTTTTCTTTTGAAGTCTGGGTCTCACTCTATTGCCCAGGCTGGAGTGCAGTGGGCATGGCCATGGCTCCTCACAGGCTCGACCTCCTGGGCTCAAGCAATCCTCTCAAAGTGCTGGGATTATGGGCATGAGCCAGTGCGCCTGACCTAAGACACATTTACTGACAACCTACCTTTCGTCTGGAGTGTCCTGGTCTCTGTGCGTGTGTGCAGCCAGGGAACGGCTGTCGCAAACCAGAATGCTGGGTACGTATGGTAGGAATGTGTGCAGGGAACCAGGAGTCTGTGTCCAGAAGTGACAACTCTGGTTTGAGGATAGGACTAAGTGTCTCGGCCTCGACTGATGCTGGGTCCTGAACTGCTGCTCATGTCATATGAACGCTGGTTGTGGCCACACCTGGTGGGACAAAGTAAATGTGGGTTGAGGGGGTCCCGGGGTTGGGAGAGACCCTGGTTGGCACGTGGGAGCCTGGTGCACAGGGAGTGAAGTCAGACTGCCACCTTCAGGGTCACGCAAGACGCAAATCCTGCCCCTGGCATGTGTGGTCTCTTGCAAATGCATTTGCTCTCCCGGGTGTACGTCCAGGGCTCAGGTGGGAGGCAGAGCGGGCCCCAAGCGGGTGCTGCACAGCAAGGGACAGGGCAGGCAGGAGCTGTCCCCAGTGGCTTCATGGGTCCTGCCCTGGGAACCCAGGGGCGGGAGCAGACCCTGAACTTGCTCCCGGTTTACCATGGCAGGCACACCAGCCTCACCTGTCAGCCTCTCTTTGCATGGGCCTGCCATGCTCTGCACTTGGAAGGCCCAAGCGAGGATGTGGAAACACTACTAGGGTGGGGGGATCTGTCTCCAGCAGGACCCCTGGGCTCCTGTGAGCTTCTTCAGGTGAGCCCAGGCCCCAGACCCACCCCTCCCCTCCGTCATCTCTGCACCCAACACACAAGCCCTGCACGACCTGTCCAGCCCAAGTGCTGACCAGCAGAGGTTTTCCTTGTAAAGTAAGAACCTTAAGCTGCACTTGGAAACAGGTTAAAAATGGTTTCACATAGTGGGTCCCCAGTGCCCTCCAGCCTGGCCATCACTGCAGGCTGTTTCAAGACTTCTAGAACAACCAGATGAGACTTCCTGCCAATACATGCTATGAAAGCACAGAAGGGCAACCCCCTCGGGTCCCCTCCCACTGTGAGAGCTTTTCTGTCCTCTCAATAAATCCTGCTTTAAAAAAAAAAGGCTGGACTCGGTGGCTCAGCCTGTAATCCCAGCACTCTGGAGGCCAAAGCGATTGGATCGCCTGAGTCTGTGGGGTCAAGACCAGCCCGGGCAATTTGGCAAGACCTTGTCTCTACAATATGTAAAAAAAAAAATTAGCTGGGCGTGCTAGTGAATGCCTGTAGTTCCAGCTAGGCTGAGGCAGAAGGATCACCGGAGCCCAGCAGGTTGACGCTGGGGTGGCCGTGAGCGTGCCAGCACTCTAGTCTGGGCGACAGTGAGATTCCAACTCAAAATATAAATAAACAAATAAACAATACAAGTAAAAAAAGAAAGCACAGAAAACTTTTGTTCCTAATTCTAAGCCACCTTCTTCATCCCCACTGATTATAAAGTCTCATTTTCTTCGTAATATGAAGTGTCCACACTGTCTAACTCTTGTGGCTTGGTCATCACTAGAGAACTGCTCCTGTGAACGGGTGTGGCTTCACCCGTGTTTCCCTCCAGATGCGCCTCCAGACCTATTTCTCCTGTGAAAAGCCTCTTGCCACCGGGGTGCCATCGTGTTCAAGTAGTTTTGATGTCGCAGAGCTGGTGTCCTCGTGGTGGTGGTCATCCACCCCTGGACGTTCCTTCTGGAAATGGAGCCACAATGCATTCCGGGTAATACTGGCCAGGAGCCAGTCTCTTGTCTGCCCTGTCCCCCACAGGTGGGACTCGTGCCTCAGCGAGCCACACTGCGCTCTTTCCACGGCCTGGTGGGGTGAGGAGACGTTGCCTTCCTCGCTGGATGCTAAGAGCTGGAGCTGCCCTGGGATTCCTCAGCTCTCGGTGGAGGATGAAGAGGGCTGACCCCCTCCTGGACATGGTGGGTCCTGCCACGCCCAAGCCCAGACCATGCCAGTGGGAGCAAATCAGTCACTCCCGTTTTTCTTTTGCTTAAGCTAGTTTTTCTTTTTTCTTTTTATTTCTGTGTTGGAGTCTCACTCTGTCATCCAGGCTCACAGTCATCACAGCCTCAACTCCTGGGCTCAGACGATCCCTCCACCTCAGCCTTCCAAGCAGCCAGAACTACAGGCACGTGTCACCACTCCCAGCTAATTTTTTGATTTATTGTAGAATGGCGTCCCACCGTGTCGCCCAGGTTGGTCTTGAACCCTGAGCTCAGGCAATCCTCTTGCCTCCACCACCAAAGTGCTGGGATGACAGGCATGAACCACCGAGCCCGGCTTTTTAGTTGTGGAGATGAGGGAGGTCTTGCCAAGTTGCCCAGGCTGGTCTCGAATCCTGGGCTCAGGCAATCCTCTTGCCTCCACCTCCCAAAGGGCTGGGATGACAGGTATCGAGCCTGGCTTATGTTAGTTTTTAAAAAACCATTGAGCTTTAACAACTTTAAATTGTGACAAAAGACACCAAACATCACATTTACCAAAGCAGCCGTGTTTGGGCGAACAAGTCAGTGGCACTAAGCACCTTCAGGCTGCTGTGCAGCCATCACTGCCACTCCTCTCTAGGACTCTCTTCCTCTTTCAGAATGGAAACTCTCTCGCCATTCAGTAGCAAGTCCCTGTCTTCCTGTCTCCCCGGCCTCTGGAGCCCCCATTCTGTTTTCTGTCTCTGTGACTCTAGCTGCCTCATATGAAGGGCGTCACACAGTACTTTTCTTCTCGTGACTGTCTTATTTCACTGAGCATAGTGTCTTGGAGGTTCATCCCTCTGTCAGAACTCGCTTCCTTTTTCGCTTTTTTGAGTCAGAGTCTTACTCCGTTGCCCAGGCTGGAGTGCAGTGGCAAGATCATGGCTTATCCTAGCCTCAGCCTCCTGGGCTCAAGCAATCCTCCTGCATAGCTGGCCCTACAAGCGCATGCCGACATGCCTGGCTGATCTCTAAGTTTCCCGCAGCGACAAGGTCTTGCTATGCTGCCCAGTCTGGTCCTAAACTCCTGGGCTCAGGGGATTCTCCCACCTTGGCCTCCCAGAGTGCTGAGGTTATAGGCATGAGCCACTACACCTGTCCAGAACTCCCTTCCTCTTAAGACTGAATAATATTCCATCGTGTGGATGGACCACATTTTGTGTGTACACTCATCTGCCGGTGGACAAAGGTGGCGTCCACCCTCTGGTTATTGCAAATTATGCTGCTATGGACACGGGCGTGTTTCTTGTATAATTTCTAAATCCCGAGATTATTGTAGATTCACATACAGCTGTAAGAAACAATCTGGAGAGACACCGTGTACTTTTCCCCCAGTCCTTCCCAATGGTAACATCTTGGCAAAACTATAGTAAGAGACCACAGCCAGGATGTTGACATCGCCGCAGTCCACTGATCTCCTGCGGCTCTTGTATGTGTGTGCGTGCGCATGCATGTGTGTAGTGCTGTGCAGTTTTATCTCATGTAGGACTGTGTGCCCACCAGCACAGTCAGGATCTGGAATAGTCCATCCCTGCAAGCACCCTAGGGACTTGGGCCACACCCCTCTCACCCCCCCCCTCCGTCCTCCATGCCTTGCAGCCACCAACTGGGGTTCTGTTTCTAGAATTTTGGCTTTGAGGGAATGTTGTGTACATGGACGCCTCCAGTAGATGATCTCTGGGGATTGGCTTTTGCACTGGCGTAATCCTCTGGAGATGCGCTCGGGTTGTCTCTTGTATCAATCATTCATTTTAAAACAACGCCTCAGTAGTGTTTTGTGCTAAACCACACATACCACAGTTTATTCATCCATGGAAGGACACCCAGGCTGCTTCCAGATGTGGGCTATTACTGACAAGATGGCTACAAATATTCAGGTGTAGGTGAATATGTTTTCCTTTATCTGGGATAAATGCCCAAGATCACAAGTTCTGGGTCATATGGCATTTTGCACGTTTGACTATGTAAGGAGCGGCCCCACTGTTTTCCAGGGTGGCTATGCCATTGCGTGTTCCCACTTGGGGAGGGGTGACTTGGTTTCTCCACATCCCCCCAGCATTTGCTGTTGTCACTCACTTTTATTCTGATGGACACATGTGTAGTGGCTTGAATGTGCATTTCTCTTGTGACTGATGACATTGGATGTATTTTCAAGTGCTGACTTGCCATCTGCATGTCCTCTTCTGTGAAACGTCTGTTCGTATCTTTGACCCATTTCACATCGACCTTTCTTATTGTGGAGTTTTGCAAATTCTCTGTGTATTCAGTATCCTAGTCCTTGGTTGAATATGTGGTTTGCAAATATCTTCTCCAGGTCTCTAGCTCATTTTTCCACCCTCTAAAGATTCCTTCTGAGTTTTAAGTTTTTCTGATAACTTCTCTTTTCTCCCTCCCTTTTTCCAAATTATTTTCTCCACTTCTAGTCTTTATCTGACTGTTTCTTCCTGCTAAGGAGGAAGTAGAGAAAAAGAGGAATATTTCAGAGGGGGAAACTGAAATGGCAGGCTTGAAAATTAAGGTAGGCAAGAATTAAAATTGCTCTCAGAGTATAGAATGTCCCAGAAAGGGGGCTGGGCACAGGTATGCATGATTGCATCTTTTATTCTTTGTGGTGTGTTACCTGTTTGTAAAAATCTCTATCTATGTTTCCTTTCTCTGTCTCAGTAAAAGCAGAATATAACTTCCAAATAAATACAGAGGAAAAAGACTAGAAAGTATTGCCACTTAATTGAAAGTAGGGTAAACAGAAAACTCAATCAGAGGAAATAAATCACCAAATATGTCTGCACTCACAATAAATGAAACAGATTAAACACATCCAATCAAAGACAGGAAATCCATTTGGAATAAGAAAAAGCCACCATGTTCTATGGTGTATGAGTGAGACACCTGAAACTTGACAAGCAGGACATGCTGACAGCGGTGTGGTAGACAACTTTTTCTGATGCCAGAAGACAGATGGTGCAGCACGAGAGACTGCAGGCAGAGGGCACGCTGGGAGGAGAAAAGCCCTTGGGGTTCAGAAGGGTCATCACTTGGTGACTGAGGAATAAATGACCAGGAAGACATAACAATCTTAAAACTATATGTTCTAACAACTCATCTTCAGCCTGTGAAACCCGAGTGTAGAGACAGTGGCAGACTTTAACAAGCAATAGACAGACCATTCAGACTATACTTAGTAAAGATATAACATGTCTGAAGAACAAAATGAAAAGCTGAACTAAAGCACATTCTTAGAACGCTGTGCCAAGCAAATGACAATTGCTGACATTTGTTGACTGTTGACCGTGTGCTAAACAGTACTCTAAGCGCTTTATGTGATTCACTCATGTTAATTCAGAATGTACGGAGGACACTGAGGCAAAGAGAAACTGAAGAACCGACCCAGGATCACTCAGTGAATAACTTCTCCAACTTCAGAACCCAAATGCTTGTCTGGTAGACCAGGGGTTGGCGAACTTTTTCTATTAAGCTCCAGGGAGCATTTTATGTTTCACAAACTCTACGGTCTCTGTCACACCACCCAACTCAGCAGCCACAGGACATAAGTAAGTGGAAGGGCATGACCGTGTCCCGATGAAATCGTGTTTGCAAGGAGAGATGGTCATGAGTTGTAGTCCAGCTCCTGTCCTAGACTGTGACTAGTTAAGGTTTCTTCAGCACGTGTCGAATGGCTAGGAAAACGGAGCACATGCCAGGAGCACGGCAGACACACACATCCATGAAGGCCTGACAAACACCAAGTGTCAGCGTCATGAGCATTATATGCACTGCTGTGACGCACCATTGGGATTGTGTGTATGTGTGAGAAAGAGAGGGAAGTAGGGGGTAGATAGCTAAGAAAATCTCATATATTTAGAAAGCAAAAGCACATTTCCAAAAAAAAAAAAAAAAAAAAAAAACAATGATGGAGACAAACACCACTATAATATGAATTATACATATTTTGAGCCACTGTGAAATGACAAATGACATATCAAAACTGGTAGAGTTCAGAGTAGTATTTATTAAAAAAAAAAAAGATATTAGCGAGCCAGCCATTCAGCTCAAGAAGCCAGATGAAGAAAACAGGCATAAGCCCCAAAGACCCAAAATAGTAGAAATAAAGAGATAATACATGAGAAAATGCAAATTAAGGAAATAGAAAAAGAATACACAATAGAAAAGATCAACACAACTAAATTATTTTTGAACAAAAGTAATAACATAAAAATAATACTTGGCTAAAAACAAAAATTAAAAAAAAACAAAAACAAAACCCCAGAAGTCTCTTAAGCAACGTAAAGAGGTGACATAACTCTCGATACAGCAGAGACGAAAGAGAATAAGAGAGTCCTAGCCTTCACTATGTGTCAACAGATTTACACATTTACATGAAATTGGCAATGACCAATATTGACATGAGAGGAAAGAAAGTTTTAATGGTCCTATAATTGGTCAAGAAACTGAGTTTGTAGTGAAAAGTCTGCCCACAATTTTCACCCTTCCCTCCTCACCCAGAGTCAGATAATTTTATGAGTGTGTTTTAACCACATCAAGGAGCATATCGTCTCTATTTTATAGTAATGGTGCTGGAGGATACAAAACAAGACACAGTTCACTCGACCAAGGGCTGTTATATCATCTTCTTTAAAAGACATAAAAAGTAAAATTGGCTTGCAACAAATTGCATAGATGTGAAGTGTAGAATCTGACCGATTCTGGCAAATGACTATGCCTGTGAATCACTGCTGTGATTAATGTAATGAGCACATCTGTCCCTCTCCCTTTGTCATCTTTCGCCACTGTTCTCCGCCTCCTCATGCCCAGACAACCACTGATCTGTTTTCGGTCACTGCGGATGAATTCACATTTTCTAGAGTTTTATATACATGAGTCTCCTTTTTGTCAGACTGCTTTCATGTCACCTGGTTACTTCAAGATTTATGTATATTGTTATATATATTAATAGCTCATACCTTTTCATTGTAGCAGTAATATATGGATATACCATCATCTGTTTACTGCTCTCCCTGTTGATGGACAGTTGGGCTAGTTCTGGTTTCTGGCTATTACAAGTGAAACTACTGGGGTCAGTCATATACAAGTCTTGGCACACAGATACACTTTCATCTCTCTTATGTGAATGCCTGAGGTAAAATTGCTAGTTTATATGGTATACGTGTGTTTAACTTTTTAATAAAATGCCCCACTGTTTTCCTTAAGTTGTTATATCATTTTACAGCCCCACCAGCAGAGTATAAGAGCTCCAGTTTCTCTGAATCATCACCAACATTTGATGTGGTCATCTTTTAAAACTGGATATTCTAATAGATATGTAGTGATACCTCATTGCAGTTTTATTTGCAATTCTCTAATGATTAACCTTGTTGAATTACTTTTTTTTATATTGTTGAATTTCTTATATGCTCATTTGTCATTTTTATATTTTCTTTCAGTGAAGTGTGTTATAACCTTTTGTTCATTTTTTATTGGAATATTTGCTTTTTACCTATAAAACCATAATCAAAATAAAATGATTGTGGTTTTAGACCAGTAAATTTTAGGGTTTTTATTTATTTTAATTTTATTATTTATTATTTATTTATTTTTTGAGTTGGAGTCTCACTCTGTCACCCAGGCTGGAGTGCAGTGGCACACTTATGGCCACTGCAGCCTCGACCTGCTGGGCTCAGGCGACCCTTCTGCTTCATCCTCTGGACTAGATGGGACTAGAGGCACCACCATTACACCCAGTTGGTTTTTAAATATTGCTATTATTTATTTTTTTATCTATTTTTTGAGTTGGAGTCTCACTCTGTCGCCCAGGCTGGAGTGCAATGGTATGCTCACGGCCACTGCAGCCTCAGCCTGCTGGGCTCAGGCGATCCTTCCGCCTCAGCCTTCCAAGGAACTGGAAACACAGGCGCTTGTCGTTATGCCTATTTATTTATTTATTTATTTATTGTAGAGACGGGATCTCTACAATAAATAGATTGCCCAGTTTATTGCCCAGGCTTCTCTGGAGCCCCTGGGTTCAGGCTATCTTCTCACCTCTGCTTCCCAAAGTGCTGGGATTATAAGCGTGAGCCACCATGTCAGCCTTGTTTTTGTTTTCGTAGGATATTGCACATCTGTAGTGAGAAGCTTGGCTGCCTTTTTTCACAATATTGAAGAGAAGGAGTGTGGGGGAGAGGTGAGTGGGTCACCAGAGGGAGCTGTAGAAGATGTTCTGGGAGGAAACCAACATGGCAGCAGGCCTCCAGGAGGTGGGAAGCCAGCTAGCTGCGCTCCCTGGGGCGCAGACCCCGCACACTTTCCAGGTGAGATTCTGGGTCCTAAGTGGCAAAGCTCAGGCCAAGGTGGCGAGTCCGGTTTAGGGAAGGCAGTTCCGAGAGCCCCAAGCGGGGAACAGGTCCGGGAGTGCCCGGGATCCTGGCCGCTGACACTGAGCTTTCGGAGCTGCACTTGCGGCTTCCTGAGACGACACCTTTCCAAAAAGCTAGAGTCTGTCTTGAGAGGATTAAGGTGAAAAAAGCTGAGACAAGCAATGGGAGAGGGGGGACCAGAAGTCCAAGGAACATCTCAGAAGGGGAAGAAAGCGCCAGAGATGTCCTACCCGGCTGGTCCTCCCTTCTCTTGCCTCCACTTCCTACCTTGGAGTTTAGAAAATCACAAAGGGAAACACACTGTCTCTCAGGGTTCACCCACTTCATTTTGTGAGGCTTTGCTGTTTCCTCAAGCACCGCATGCTGCTATTCCAGGAAGGAAGGCGTTTACAATGAGCGAGATTCTTGGTACCAGAGTTTCCTATGACAACATTGGAGCGACTCAGGTCACTCGCTGACCAATGAGCACGCAAAGCCCGTGTTTCTGCGGAAGGAAAGGTCGGCTGGAGCAGCCTGCTTGCTGGGTCTCTCCCTGCTGGGGCGTCCGGAGGACCCCACGTGCCACGCTGAAGACACACGATCGAGTCCCGCACACTGCAGCTACCTGGCAGCCACTCCTGCCTGCGTACCACGCTCCACTGAAAGCCTGCCTTCCCAGGACAGGGAGTCACCGGGACCTAGGGTCTCCAGAATGTGCTCGGGAAAACGCATGGCCAAGTGGTTTTGTCCTGAGGACATCATAGAGCGTACTCACACAGACTAGAGGGCGTAGCTGTAGTGCCGGATCCCAAAGACCCCCAGGGGAAGGCTCTGCGTCCGTGGGGAGGAAGAAATGACTTGGAGACGACAGACAAGACATGAGCTCTATTCAAGGTCTCACATACAGGGCGTGGTCCAGGAGGGGCCGGCTGGACAGGAAAGAGCCGCTCCTGAAGGTTACAGGCACACAGGTCAAGAGCATCTTACACAGGGTGGAGTGTGACGTGTGAAACGGGTGGGGCTTCTAGTGTGTAGGTGTCGTGTGAGAACATGCTGATGCATATGTCACGTGCGCACAAAATGGCTGTGAATTCTCTCTAGGCCGGGATTTTTAGTATTTTAATGAACTAAAGGTGAACTAAAGGTAACCAAAGGTTATGGACACCGATCCAGGCTGCCCGAGGTGGTCCGAACCGGCCCGGGGCGACAGCCTCAAGGAAGGGTGCACAAGAACGCGGATAAGCACAGCCGCCAGCTGCGGTCAGCAGGCGAGGACACTTCCCACGGCCTCAGCGGCCCCTGCGTGCCCAGGCCGAGGCGCCCCCAGGGGCCCTCCCCAGGCTCCCACCCCTGCCTAGGGCCACATCCGGGGTGGGGCCACGACCCGGGCGTGCTCATGTTGTCCTGAGTGTGGCCCCAGGGCCGCCTGCTGCTTCTGGGCGACAAACCCGTGCGGCGCGTGACTGGCCTGGGCAGAGTAGGCGGCTGTAACACGGCGGTCGGGCCTTGCGTTCGGCCTCGGAGGGGCTACATCAGGCGGGCGGGGAGAAACCCGTCCCGTCCGGCCTCGGAGAGGGAACATCAGACGGCGGGCTCGCCTCCTGCGGGGCGTCCGCGGACGCCGTCCCGACCGAGATGTCCTCACGCGGCGCATGGCTGTGCTGGGACTCGGGGGCGCTCTGGTCTATTTCCGGGCGCAACGTTTGCCCGCAGGAGCCCGGG
>NW_007075620.1:208883-244908 GCF_000164805.1 Carlito syrichta
GGACCCGGGAGCCCGCAGAGCCACGTCCAGCCGCTGGACAGCAGACCCGCGAGCGTATTCGGGGGTGGCGCCGTGCGAGTGACGCGGCCGTGGCCGCGCGCCCCTCGCGGGTCTGGAGGCGAAGGCCGGGCCGCGGCCGGAGGGTGGCCCTGCTCCACGGGACCAGGGAACAGGCCGCCGTCCCGCAGGCTCGTGCGCTCCAGCAGAGCTTCGGGCCAGTGTTTGCAGCAAAACGAACCGTCCTCATCCCCTCCTCACGAGCCATGAGTAATGCGTCTTGTGACCACCGCCCCGGTTCTGCCTTAACCGGTGTCCGGGCCCCCCGCAGTGACGGTCACAAACCGGTGCCCAGATGACAGCAGTCCCGCCTTCCGAGTTGCAGTTGCCGGCAACAAGGTGGGGCTGTGCACTTTCTAGTGGGTTGCAGGCTTCGCGTGTTTGTGTGTTGCTTTTGCTTATTCTGAGAGTTCGGGTTCACAAAGCTCCGTTAAACATTTCTATACAAGATTCACATGAAGACATGAAAGACCGAGGGCGCAGATATGTTTCTGGGTTTGTATGTCGAGGGCGTTTTGGCAGAGCTGATGTCTAGGTCCCTGGGAGGCTTTTCCAGGGGCCTGCAGTTTTGTGCTTGTCGGGGCTCAAGGCAGATGGCTGAGTTCCTTTCAGTACCAGCCACAGTTACTGAACCCAAGGACCGCGAATGGGGGGACAGGGGTAGATGTTCACTTTAAAATTCAAATGACTTCTATGTTTAGCCCAACTCAGCTTAATACACATTTCTAAGTCTTTTTAGATGGCTGTTTTAATATAACCAAAATGGCCTCTTTGCAGCTTGGAACATTCGTGTTTGAATATAGTGCTACAAATAGCTTTTTGAATTATTTGTAATTTTGAAAGACATTTTCATTTCAATCCTGAGGCTCATTTGTTGGTTAAGAAAGACAAGTGATGTATTAAAATTAGTATAGTTTACATGAAGTTCAATCTGTCTCAGTAGCATATATAAAACCGCATAACTCCTTTGGTGTGGTCCCTCAGTCTAAGACCAGTCTCCACTAAATGGAAAATTTTATTCTTTCCTCTGAGTTGTTATAACTTTTTTTTGCTCATTCACAATGTGAGAGGATTTTAAAATTCTTCATATTACAAAAATCTCCTGTATATGAATCATGTTGTAAAGCGTGGATTAAGATATTTTCATGCCTTTAAGCAATTTATAGGAACACATTTAAACGGGAATGCCACTCTCTGAAAGTCTCTCAAAATGAGTTGCCTGACTTTTGGAACTGGTCCTGGCCTAGCCGCCCCACTTCTTGGGTTTCTGGGTGTACAGAACCTGACCTTGCACTGGTCAGGGCATCACTGAAAACAGAGCAAAGAAAGCACTAGCACAGCTTTGAAAAATATAGCTATTAGGAAACAATCGTGAGTTTTTAAAACCCAAAGCTGGCCCTTCTGGGACCGGCGTATGTTTCACGTGTGGCACTCCCCTGGAAACCCCACACGTGTGTTTTCAGTCCTGCGGGCGCTAGACTTACACCTGCTGAGAGTAGAGCGACCTGAGAGCAGGTGATGAGTTCTTCTTCCCAGAAGATGCAAGGCAGGCTCGGGCATAGAGTACTGGATAATGATGACCAGGAAGACTAAGAAACTGACCCTCCAAAAGCAAGCATAAGAAATGAAACGTGAGTGTTTAATCTACGATTCCTGGAGGCGCCACTCTCCGTCTTACAATCCTTCTTCCAGTGATGTTTCCTGCGGGGCTATAGGTACCCTGTGGTCTTCAGAAATATGGAATGCTCATATTAAAAGCAACTTAAGGGCTGGGTACAGTGGTTCAGCCTGTAATCCCAGCACTTTGGAAGGTCGGGGCGAGAGTATTGCCTAAGCTCAGGGGTTTGAGATCAGCCTGGGCAAGTTGGTGAGACCTCGTCTGTACAGTAAATCACACAAAAAACTTAGCCGGGCATGGTGGCATGCGTCCGTAGTTCCCGCTGCTTGGAAGGCTGAGGCGGAAGGATTGCCTGAGCCCAGCAGGTCGAGGATCATGCCGCTGCACTGGGTGACAGAGTGAGACATCAACTCAAAAAAGAAATAGATAATAAAATTGAAATAAATTAAAAACCTAAAATTTAGTGGTCTAAAACCATAATCATGATGGAGTTAAATGAATGCATTTCAAGTACTTAAAAAACAAAATGAAGAATTATCTAATTATATGTAATTATACGCTTCTAGATGCAATGAAGACAGATTCCACATTGAGGACTCCCATGAGCAAATAGCGATTTGTGTTCCTTGAAATTTCATGGAGTTGCAGGTAGGCATGACGACTCATACCTGTGATCCCAGCGTTTTGGATGGCTGAGGTTGGAGAATTGCTTGAGGCCTCCAGGAGTTTGAGACAAGCCTGGGCAATATAGCAAGATCCCACCTCTACCAAAAAAAAAAAAAAAAAGGCTGGCATGGTGGCACACGCCTGCAGTTGCAGCTACTTGGGAAGCTGAGGTGAGAGGGTCGCTTCAGCCCAGGAGGCTGAGGCTGCAGCGAGCTTTGATTGCGCCACTGCTCTCCAGCCTGGCTGAAAAGAGAAGCGAGCACTGACGTAGTGACTTAGGGGAGCTTAAAGTCTTTACGTGCTAAGAACGGGGATTGAACGTGGTGGGTGGGTGGTGCTAAGTACACATAAGACCCTGCAAAGGCTTGTTCCCTAGAAGACAAGGCAAGCAGGCAGGCAGTAAGGGCAGTCTGCAGACTTTAGGATGGAATCTGTCGCTGTGGCTTTTCTGACATACAGTGACAAGCTTTCCCGGGACAGAGCTACCGTGGGCTGTTGGGTGGGTTGTTCACTGCTGGGTAGGTCATTCCCCGTGCAAGGTTGTTCACTCCCATCTGGCTGGGAGGTAGGAAATGAAATTTGGCCAATGCCCTGTTTGCTAGGGCCCTGGCCCTCCAAAGGGCCATTTTCCAGAAGTGGTCCTGGGGTACTCACACGTTCCTTCCTGCTCATGAGTCATGGGGGGTGAGGAGTCAACCAGAGGAGTTAAGGAATGAAATGGGCTGGGCTCGGTGGCTCAGCCTGTAATCCCGCGCCTTGGGAGGCTGAGGTGAGTGGATTGCCTGAGCCCGCGGGTTCGAGGCCCGCCTGGGCAGGCGAGACCTCATCTCTACAATAAATCAAAAAATTAGCTGGGCGTGGTAGTGCATGCCTGTAGTTCCAGCTACTTGGAAGGCTGAGGCGGAAGGATTACCGGAGCCCAGCAGGTTGAAACTGCAGTGGCCGGGAACCCAGCAGCAGTCCTGGAAGGCTCCATGGCTCCGGCCTCTGCAGCCCCATGCCCTGCCAGCCTCCCTCAGGAGCCTCCGGTCCACAGCTCTGGCCACCACAGACTGTCTAGCTTGCACTCCCGTCCCACCCTGTCCCCCACCACCCAAGTTGGGAGAAGGGACAGGGCAGCGGCGTTTGAGATGGGAACTGGAAGATGAAGAGGGCTCTTCCGAGTAGAGGGGAGGGAGGAAGAGGCGTCAATGCATGACTGAGCCTGGGGCCGCAGAAGGCTCAGTCACTGAGCCTCAGACTTGGGCTCCAGAGTGAGTGGCTGCTCAACTCTCAAAAGGTGACCTTGGCGGGTGACTTAGCTTCCTTAAGCCTCAGTTACCTCCTACCAAAGGGAGAAAATGACAGTAACTGCCCAGCAAGAGGGTGGAGAGGAATCCATGGGCGGGGTCGCCTGGAGGTTCACCCAGGTGGCTGCAGTCCTCGAGAAGGTGGGCAGTGCTCCACGAGTGTGCCACGGCACCACATGCCGCAAGACATGCCGGGAGCTCCCCTTTTTGGTGACTGCAGTCGACACTGCTGTGGGCATCTGTGTACTAGTTTTTGCATAAAAATAATTTTCATTTCTCTGGGATAAATGTCCCAGGGTACAACTGCCAGGTCACATGGTCCACTTTCAGCTTTGAGAGGGGCAGCAAGGCTGTTTCCCGAACAGTTGTGTCATGTTCCATTCCCACCAGCCGTGAGTGAATGATCTAGTTTCTCAGCATCCGCACCAGCATTTGGTATTATCCCTGTAGTATATATTTTTATTTTAGCCATTTTAATGCGTGTGTAGTGATAGTTCCTTGTGGTTCTAATTGCATTTCCCTGATGGCTGGTGACACTATGCTTCCTTGTCACTTGGTGTTTTCTCCAGCGATCCAACTCTGTGGATCTTTTGCCTGTGTGCTAACTGGATTGTCTCCTTTTTTTAATGCTGAGTTTTGAGTTCTTTCTGTATTCTTGATACAAGTCCTTTGTTAGAGATGCAATTTGCAAATACTCCCTCAATTGCAAATTGGTTTTTTTATTCTGTTAACAGAGGCTTTTGCAGAGAACATTTTTCATTTTGATGAGGTCCCATTTTTTAAAAAAAGTCAGTGTTTCCTTTCATTCATTGTGGCTTTCAGGTCAAACATAGGAACACTTTGCCTAGTTCTGGTCCCACAGAGTTTCTCCTTTTTTTCATAGAAATTTTATAGTTTTGCATTTAAATTCATAATACACTATAAGTTAATTTTTAAAGATAAGATGTAAGGTTCAGCTCCATTTCCGCCCCCCTTATGAATGTTTAATTACTCCAGCAATTTGACAAATAGGTTCCTTCCCCACTGAATTGCTTCTGTGTCTTTGTGTGGACCTACTTTTGAACCCTGTACCCTCTTCCATTCTTCTGTGGGTTTTTCCCTCTGCTAGCACCACCCTGTCTTGCTGCGATACAGGAACCCTGGGCATCGGGAGAAGCAAGGCTTGCCACTTTGCTCTTCTTTCTTGAAATTGCTCTGGCTATTCTAGCATCTCTCCTTTTCCATATTCCTTTTAGAATAAGATTGTCTACAGACATGCAAAACACCTGACTGGTGTAATGACCGGGCGCGGTGACTCAAACCGGTAATTCTAGCACTTTGGGGGTTGAGGTGAGAGGATTGCCTGAGCCCCCGGGTTCGAGACCAGCCTGGGCAACTTGGTGAGACCTCCTCTCTACAGTAAATCAAAAAAATCAGCCGGGCGTGGTAGCGCGCGCCTGTAGTTCCGGCTACTTGGAAGGCTGAGGCGGAAGGATCGCCGGAGCCCAGCGGATCGACGCTGGGTGCTGATGAATGTGCCACTGCACTCCAGCCTGAGCAATGGAGTGAGACTCCAACTCATAAAGAAGAAAAAAAAACCAAAAACAAAACGGTGTGACGCCTGTAGATTGCTTGGGAAGACTTGACTTTTTCCCACGACGAGTCTGCTGATTCACGGACAGCAGTGGGTCTCTCTAGACCCTTGCCACCAGCATCCTGTAACTTAAGCGTGGCTGTACATGTTTTTGTTAGGGTTTTGCATGTGTGTTTCTTTTTTATTTTAAAGAGCGTGTAAATGCCACCGCCTTCCTGATCATCAGGATATGGACAGGCACATGATTTTTGTGTCCCGTCATTCTCTTACATCCTGTGATCTGAGGAGTTCGTTAGTTCAAGAAGGTGTTTGCAGATTCCTTAAGATTTTCTATGTAGACAAGGATGTCATCTGAAAATACAGAGCATTTTATTCCTTCCTTTCCAATCTGATGGTCCTCTATTTCATTTTCTCGCCTTATTACAATGACTAGAACTTCCAATACTCGGTTGAATAAGAGTTTTGAGAGTGGACATTCTTGTCTTGTTTCTGACCTTAATCTTTCACTGTTAAGTATTATATTAATTGCGGGTTTTCAAAATAGGTGCTCTCTATGCAGCTGCACAAGGCTCATAAAAGTTGAGAAGGTTTCCTTTTGTTTGTTTTTAATTTCTCGTGAGCTGAGAGTTTTAAGTTATGAATGAATGTTGGAGTTTTCCAAAAGCTTTCATTGCATTTATTGATATAGTTATATGTTTTTCTTCTTTAGTCTATTGATATGGTAGATTGCATGGATTGATTTTCAGATGTTGAACCAGTCTTTTTGTACATTGTTAGATCCAATTTGGAACATTTAAAAAATGTCTTTGCATCCATAAGATATTAAGGAGATGCACGAGAGACACTGGCCTGTGTTTTGTTTTTTTTTTTTTTCTAATGCTGCTTTTATCTGGTTTTGGCATTGGGTGATGCTGGCGTCATAAAATGAGTTGGGAACTAGTCCTTCCTCTTCTTTTTTCTGGAAGAGAGTATGAACAATTGGTGTTAATTTTTCTTCAAAAACAATTTTTTTAGGCCTCCATGATATCATATAAAGAAAAAAATCTACTGTCATTTGGATTGGTGTTCCTCTATGGACAATGTGTCATTTCTCTCTGGATATTTTTGAGATTTTTTTTCTTGATCTTTCGTCGTCAGAAGTTGAATCATAATAGGTTTTTGTGTGTACTTTTTTGGGTTTACCAACTGTAAGTTTTGCTCAACTTCTTGAACTTGTGGGTATAAGTCTTTTGCCAGATTTGGGAAGTTGTCAGCCTTTATTTCTTTGAATATTTTTTCAGCCTGATATACTCTTCTTCCTTGCCTTCTGGAACTCCAGTCATATGAAGATTAGTTTTTTTGCTGCTGCCTCACACATCCCCAAGACTCTGTTTATTACTTATTTTTTCCGTTCTGTTGTCTAGGCTACAAGGGCTGTTGACTTTTCCTCCTGTTCATTGATTCTATCCTGGCATCTCCACCCCACCATTCGGTTCATTCAGTGAGTTTCAAACATTTTTCAATACTGTATTTTTCAGTTGTCCAGTTTTCATTTTATTCTTTTTATAACGATGCCTTGCTGGGATTTTTCTATTTTTTAAAGCTTGTTTTGCAATAATTTGCAATTGTTATCCCTGGTGCATGGTGTGGTGAGTGACGTTCCATCGTAGTGGAGCCTTGGTGACTGTGTTAGGAAACTCGACCTTGTGGAAGCCTCTGTTTGGGCAGGCGGTAGTCCTGATTGCGGTTAGAGCGTAGGCTCTTGTCTTCTGTCATGGACTGTGGTTCCGATGGCAGTTCTGCTTCCCTACTCTCGCAGTGCTATTCTGATCCGCCTCATCTTTTGGCGTTGCGCCCTGTGCAACCCTGCTGTCACCTGCAGGAGCAGAAGGCTCTTCCAGGGGCTGCTGGAGTGGCTGGGCCGCTCTCTGGGCTGAGGGGCTGACTCGGCTGGACTTGGGCTTCCTTCTGCAGCTGGCAGGGGATGTCCTGCAGGTGACTGGTTTCCCTGCCTGTGCCCCGGTTGTGGAACAGTGTTTTTGGGTCACCTGTGGGGGCTTTGAAGCTGCCCCTGTGTACAGACCAGCCGGACAGTGCCAGGGGGGTTTTAGTTGGGGGTCCCTACCGGGTCTCTGTTGGGCTTTCCCTCACCTGATCTTTTGGCTGGAGCGCTGGTGGGCTATCTTTATGGCTGGCTTTGTTTTGTCATTGTTGCTTTATTTCTCCTTGCAATCTTTGGGGGGCCTGTGCCACTTAGCTCCGGGCTGCGGGCTTCTCCAGCGCCCCTTCTGGGACGTGTGGATGACATAAAGGAAACCCAAGGCACCCACGGTCTTGTCGTTCCTCAGGCCCCGAAGGTCCCGGCCAGGGGCTTTCTTTATTCCTGCTCTCAGAGTCCTTGTATTGTCGTTATCTGTGGAATTATTTCCGGGGTGTTTAGCTGCTTTGAGAGGGGAGGAGAAGGGAGAACTGAGTCTATACTATTTTCTTCTGAAACCAGACGTCTGCAGCTGACATTTTCAAAACCTAGATTATTAATTTTCATATATGTGTCCCATTGAGCTGAGGGTTTTTCCCTAAGCAGAAAGGTCTTTACAAAACAGTGGATTTCTCTGAATGGCTTCCAGAGTGACCCCTAGGCTCAAGGTAGGCCAGAGGCACCCAAGGAATCCCTGTCGGCAGGGTACACGGTGTCTGCGCCGGTTTCCCCCGACCCCTGTGTCCCACACTGTGGTGAAAAGCAGCAGAAAGGCCTTTTCTCCTTTCAAGAAAAAGGCAGCAGTGCATCCACACGCATTCCTCGCCTGTGGCTGTTTTATTTCTGAACCCTTTCCTCTATTATTAGTGGCTTTTGATTTTTCTGATAGCAGCCCACATGTTGAGAGGTCGAATTTCAGTACCTTTTCTTAGTTCGAAAGGCGGGCAACAAAATTAATTGAACTTGTACCCTGCCAGAAGTTCTGGGCCGGTTTAAACCAGGCGGCATCAATCAGAAGGGGCCGCACCGCACTGACAGGGAGAGGCCTGCCAGTGAACAAGAAAGGGTCCTCGGCAGACTCAGAGAAAGGCTGGCAGGCCCGCAGGCCTCGGAGAGGAGCCGGAGGAGGTGGCAGGGATGCCCCGAAGGAGGACCAAGGGTCACATTTTCAAGACTGCGGGCGTGATGGGAGCCAGTCCAGGGCTGAGCAGAGCGGCGCTTGCTGTGTTCTCCTGGCAACAGGCCCCGCCCCTCTGGCTGTGCTGCTGGGATCTGAGAAGCTGCGGGCAGATGAAGCAAATGGGAACAGGAGAGGTGCGTGTCTGGATCTGAGCTGGCTCCTCAGAGAGGGCCTGGGAGGCAGCATTTCAGGAGGGCACGGACGGGGAAGACCAGGGAAGGCCAGGGAGGCAGAGGACAGGGAGACAGGGGCCCCCTGGGCCCTGCACGCTGCCACAGCTGCTTGGGCTCAGATGGTTGGCATAGACGCAGACTGGGGTTGGTGGAGTCACCTAGCCTGGCTTGGCCACCTGGAGGTGGGGAACCACCATTCTCATTGGCTGATGAAGAGCCAGCCAAGGCAGATGGTGTTGGGGAAATTCCAAGTGCAGCCAGGTATGCTTGACGAGGTTTATTCTGAGAGAGCCACGCGTGAGTGACCAGGCCTGGGATACAGCCTCAAGAGGTCTTGAGAGCATGTGTCCGAGGTGGCTGAAGTGCAGTTTGGTTATATCCATTTTAGGAGGATGGAAGTTAGAGAAAACCATAAATCAACACATGCAAGATTCGCACTGAGTTGGCCCAGGAAGGTGGGACATCTCCAGGCTGGGGTGGGAGGACTTGCAGATCGTAGGTGGATTCAAAGGTCTCCCGACTTGAGGTTAGTGGCAGGCGTCAGGTTTTCATCTAAGGGATTTTGAAACCAGGAGAGGGAATGGCCTGTTGAGATAAGGGGCAGAAAAACTCCAAGTTTCTTGATATGTGGGTGGAGGCTCATGGGTGGCAGACTTCAGAAAGGATAAGTTCTTCAAAGTGGCACAGAATCCAGGAGTCCCCAAGAGACAACTTTTCAGGATCAGACAATACTTTTGGTCTCCTTCCTCATCTGTGGTGTGATGTGATACCAGAGTCAGGTTGGAAAACAAACTTCAGCATATAAAGTAGTAAAAACCCGCCGGGCTCGGTGGCTCAGCCTGTAATCCGTGCTTTGGGAGGCTGAGGTGAGTGGATTGCCTGAGCCCGAGGGTTCGAGATCCGCCTGGGCAACTTGGCGTGACCTCATCTCTACAATAAATAAAAAAAATAACAAGCCGGGCGTGGTAGCGCGCCTGTAGTTTCGGCTACTTGGAAGACTGAGGGGAAGGATCGCCAGAGCCCAGCAGGTTGAGGCTATGGTGGCTGGGAGCGTGCCACTGCACTCCAGTCTGGGTGACAGAGTGAGACTCCAAATCAAAATAAATAAATAAATAAAGTAGTAAAAACCCATCTGATGAGTCCTTACCAGACGCGACTCTCCAAGTCTCTTAGTTAGGAATCTGGACAAGAGAAAAAGGTTAGCGTTTAGTCCTCACAGGCACCTGCACAGGACTGCCCAGCCAGCGGCAGGAAGAGGACCCCTTCCGACACCCCTCCTCTGGCCAGTGGTGACCCAGGAGGAGAAACAGAAAGAGAGAAATTGTAGCCTAAACCCAGAGCATGTTAAAAGTCATTCAATAGCTTTGGGGTGCAAGCAGTTTCTGGTTCCGTGGACGTGCTGTCGAGTGGTGTGAAAGTCTGGCTTGAAGTGTGCCCACTCTTGCTTCCCACTCCGGAGGGGCGGCCCTGGGATCTTCATTCTGAGCATTTTAGTTCCAGATGCAGAGAAATTCAGCCTGGACAGTTGACAGAATGGCTCGGCCGGGTTGGATTAAAAGCAAGGAGGAGGCCGAGGCTGCTTGAGGTGGTGTCCTGGAAGGGTCACTTCCACGGGAGATGTCGCTGTGTGCCAATGTCTTGTGCACGTGTTGCAAAGTGCTGTGAAGTCAGAGGACATTTAAAGTCTTTTTTTTTTTGAACCGGAGTGTCACTCTGTCGCCCAGGCTGGAGTGCAGTGGCACGCTCACGGCCACCCCAGCATCAACCTGCTGGGCTCAGGGATCCTCCTACCTCAGCCTTCCAAGTAGCTGGAACTACAGGCATGCACCATCATGCCCAGCTAATTTTTCTTTATTTATTGTAGAGATGAGGTCTCGCCAAGTTGTCCAGGCTGGTCTCGAACCCATGTGCTCAGGCAATCCTTTTGCCTCGGCCTCCCAAAGTGCTGGGATGACAGGCATGAGCCACCGTGCCTGGCTATCAGAGAGCATTTAAAGTGTGCCCAGATGCTGTTATAGATGACTGACTCTTTAATATATTTGAGAGAGATTTGCACCTTCAAAGATAAAGGAAAAGGTAGAACCTGGCACGAATTCCTGAAGTGCATCTCCCATTATGTGGCCTTTTTGGGTGAAGGAGTAAAATACATGTCCTCTGCTGAAAATGTGATAAATCAATGAGGAATTCATAGCAGTAAGGTCTCTGGAACCCTCCAAGGATGTCAGAGCCAGTCAGGGTGAGAACAGGGCCTCTAGTCACCAAGGAGGCTCCCCTAGAGGCACTGGAATAGCAAAAGGGCCTGGGTCACGCATTTTTTGGGAACGGGGTCCCTCTTTGCCATCCTGGAATAGTCCTGCTCTATCCGTGTGGCTTGTGTGGCACTGGCCCAGCCTTGGGCAATCAGAGCACTCATCTTTGCCACAGTGATGAGCCCAGGGTCTGGCCTGTCACCCATACCAGATAAGCCATCGTTTTCCACGGGAATTCAGCTGAGAAAATCCCTCACTCTTTGGAGGGTGATGAGCCAAAGCGCCCATGAGTCAAGAGCCATAGGGGCTCCTTGCTTCTGCGTGTGGAGGATATGAGGCCAAGAAAGGCAAAGAGGGAGGAAGAGAGACACACGGAGAGAGAGAGACAGGAAGAGACAGAGAGAAACAGACAGGGAGAGAGAGACACAGAAGACTGACAGAGACAGAGAAAGAGAGAGAGAGAGGGCAAGAGAGAATAGTGATGACACAGTTTGAACACCTGGATCCCACCATGCCTGATGCTAGATATACCCCACCTGCTTTGGATTTCTATCACGCAAGCCAACACATGTCTTTAAAAAAAAAAAAGTGGCCAGGCTGGGTGGCTCAGCCTGTAATCCCAGCACTTTGGGAGGATGAGGCGAGTGGATTGCCTGAGTCCATGGGTTCAAGACTTGGCAAGATTTCATCTCTACAAAAAAAAAAAAAAATTAGCCAGGCGTGGTAGTGCACACCTGTAGATCCGGCTACTCGGAAGGCGGAGGCGGAAGGATCGCTGGAGCCCAGCAGGTCGAGGCTGCGGTGGCCGGGAGCGTGCCACTGCGCTCCAGGCTGGGCGACAGAGGCAGACTCCAACTTAGAAACAAACAGACAAACAGAAAGCTTATTTAAATGTAAAAACCAAATAGTGGACAATGATCTCCAGAAAAAAATGTGTGACCAAAAGCTGCAGCACTTCCTTGTCCCTCGGGGAGCCGTGACAAGGACGGATTGCATGACAGTCGTGTGACCAAGGGGGAGACAGCATCTTGGAGAGGACCACTCTGTCCCGTGAACTGAAGCTTCCCTTTCCTGGAAGGGCACCGGGAACAAGGGCACGTCTTCAGCTGTTTCAGGATGGGAAATGACACCACAGTGAAGCCACTGACAATTGTAAAGGCAAAGCGGACCCCGGATGGTGTCTCAGCAGCTGCTGTCTCCAGCGACGTTGCCCCGGCTACCGCACACATCGGAGGGTGAGTGCTGTGATGGCTGGACGACATCCTCCGTCAGGAAAATATTTTGTGAATTTTATTTATTAAGGCAAAGGAGTTTGAAACACATATCAGAAAACTTTTCATGAGAAAGAAGTGTAAAAACTTGACAGTTTTAATGCTTGGCTCTGCGAGGGATCCTTTCAGGAGTGCTGGGGAGGGGGCGGTTCAGAGATCCACACCCTGCCAGCCTTCCCTCCCCACCGGGACATGCCAGCCTCAGCCTTTTCCCTGGACACGGGCCCTCTGGTCTTTTGCTGCTCTGCGTTCAGCAGGCAAAGAGAGTCCACGGACGATTACCAACCGTCCTCACCGGCCAACGGGCAGCAGCTGTGGGGGCTGGGCACAGTCTCCCAGGTGTCCAGAAGCCACCCCGACCAGCCAGACGGCTCGCCCCAGCTCGGGTGGGGGGCCTTTCACCTCCAGGGGCCTGTCCGTGGGACACATTTCCCACAATAATTTTCTGAAACGATCTTCTTTCGCAAGGGCAGTGAAAGGGCAACACATGAAGAGGAAACCCCTGGGGCCCACGGTCCCCCGGCCCCCCACGTTTGCTGCTCACGTGTCAGGCAGGTGCCCCAGGTGGAATCAGGATTGTGAGGTGACCTTTCCGAGCGAGACCAGAGACTGACAGCCAGGAGCCACCAAGACTCAGGCGGGAGGGGGTCGGGACTGAGGACCTCGGAGTCAGCTGTTCAGGAGCGCGAGCTCGCTCGCCAGCGTGCAGTCGGAAGGGTCTCCGGGGACAGGAGGGGCTCTGATTCTGGCATTTCAGGCAGGAGGTGCTTCCACCCTGAGGACACCCTGACCAGCGTGCTCCAGCTTACTCGCATGCCGGTGAGTGCCAAGACGCAGGGATGGGTCCTGGAGTGACTGGGAGGAGGTGGGAGCACCCCGAGAGCGGGTCTACTCTGGCTGGAAAGGAGGTGGGAGCACCCCCAGGAGCGGGTCCACTCTGGGCTGGGATGGAGGTGGGAGCACCCCTGGAGTGGGTCCATTCTGGCTGGGAAGAAGGTGGGAGCACCCCCAGGAACGGGCCCATTCTGGGCAGGGAAGGAGGTGGGAGCACTCCAGGAGCGGGTTCATTCTGGCCGGGAAGAAGGTGGGAGCAGCCCCAGGAACGGGTCCATCCTGGGCAGGGATGGAGGTGGGAGCACACCCCGGAGTAGGTCTACTCTGGCCGGAAAGGAGGTGGGAGCACTCCCAGGAGGTGTCCATTCTGGCCTTTAAGGAAGTTTGAGCCTCCCCCCCCGGAGCAGGCTCCCTCTGGCCGGATGCAGCCCCACGCTTATAGTCCTGGGGTTCCCTTGGGCTCAGGCTCACTGCCCGCGTGGTGCCCTGTCCTGGTGCCTCCGCCTCCTGGCCTCCCATGGGAGCTCTGCCCAGCGTGGAGTATTGCGCCGGCGGTTCCCTCCCTCCTGCTGCCCAGCAGGTGGCTGGAGGGCTGACTTGGCTTCAGCAGGGCCCTCCCAGGGCAATGGGTGTCCCGGGCAGCGGTTTGCCGCCCACTGTGTCCTCAGTGCACTCCCCCTGACCTGTGTCAGTGAGGCCTGCCAACGGCTTTCCTGGTTTGGGGCCAGGGACAGCCATCTGAGTCCTGCTCAGAGATCCTCTTGTCGTCACACAGAGTCAGGAGCCAAAGAGAACAGAGTCTGGAGTTGGGCCGCAGTGAGGCACCGTCCCTCACAACCACGAAACTCATCCCCAGCAAACCACACAGGCAGCGAAAGAGGGCTTGGTGGAAGATTCTGGATTCCAGTCAGGATTTCTGGTGAAACGTTCCAATCTCTTTGCCAGAATATGATTTCAGAGACATTGAAAAGGAGACTTCAGAAATATTTTGATTTGCTTCGTTTGGGGCTTTCTAAACATTTACTGTTTAATATCGTTCAGCTAATGATCCAGAATGCTATTTATTCCTGACAACTTATGCCAGGGTTACACTTGTCGTTCACAAACATTCAACAAAACCAGTCTCGTGTCACATTTTAGTCATGTGTTTGACGCTGTTCTGACTCCGTCCTAGGATTCCGGAGTCTGAGTGGCAGGTGGATGGCGAGCAGCTTCCAAAAGGAAGGCTGAACTCGCTGAAAGGCACAGAACCTCAGAGGATGGCCTAGGGTGCATCCATGCTCCCTCCCAGGGAGGACCACTCGCCGGTCTGGTGAATTCACGGTAAGTCAGTGGAGGAAAATGGCCCTGAGTGAAATCTCAGTGTTCCAGCCCACCCAGCCCCTCCGGCTGACGCCATCTCAGCGCTGCAGAGGACACGCTGATGTACTTGCGGGGTCCCCCCTTGGCAACAGGGTTGCCATGGAAACACACTGGGACTCGCGCAGAGGAAGGAGGCAAGAGGTGGTGGAAGAGTCCTCGGGAATCTCTCGCTGGAGTAAGTACAGTGGTTCCCAGTGTGTTTGAGGCATGAATGCACCGTGACTTTAAAAAAAAATTCTTTTTCAAAGGGTGTTTGTGTCAGCCTTGCAGCCAAAGAGTGTAGCTCAAAGGCTTCCTGTTTAGAATCCAAATCACAATGTATTTTTCGAACAGTGTGTTTGGGAAGCAGTTGGTGGGCAGTTATTTTTTCTCGGCTTCAGAGAGCTGTATTCGGATTTTAGAGGTGTATTTGGATATGAAAACCCTATGGAAGGGACTGGCGATGTCTGTGCAAGACAGAGAGGAGGCAGGGAATACCGTTTTCATGACAGAGTAAAGCGTTGACGTGATGCTGTGTCCCTTCCATGCTTTGGTTTAGATATGTTTATAACAACTGGTCCCTTCGGGTGGTGGGTCCTGTGTATTTCAGCACAGGTGGGTCACAGCATTGCTGTAGCCAGGACGAGCCTTCTCAGTGTCTGACCACGCAGGAATTCAGGGTGGCCAGGAGAGATGTTGTTTGTGTTTCGAACACAGGGGCTTGTCTGAGTCAGAACTGAAAGAAAAATAAAATGGCGCTTAGTCAATTCTTCCTAATTATTTTATGAAGACCTTATTTTCATTTTTTAAAGTAGGCTTTTATTTTGGTGAAAGATGGAGATGTCTTCCTGATAGAATTTTTAGCAATTACATCCAAGAATAAAGAGAAATAGGATTACCCAGAAATCTTACCTCTGAGGGATAACTACCAATAAGGTTTTGGCATCTTTCTCTGAAGTCTTGATTTTCACATTGTTCTTCTTTTTTTTTTTTTTTTTTGGAATTGGAGTCTCCCTCTGTCACCCAGACTGGAGTGCAGTGGCATGCTCCCAGCCACCGCAGCCTCAACCTGCTGGGCTCCGGCGATCCTTCTGCCTCGGCCTTCCGAGTAGCCAGAACTACAGGCATGCACTACCACACCCGGCTAATTTTTGATTTATTATAGAGACGACGTCTCGCCAAGTTGCCCAGGCAGATCTTGAATCCTCAGGCTCAGGCAATCCACTCGCCTCGGCCACCCAAAGTGCTGGGATTATAGGCTGAGCCACAGAGCCCGGCTTACATTGTTCTGATTTTAAGAGCTATGGTCAGATCGGAATTTAGGACACATGTATTTAACGTGAAAAGTTTTTTTTTAAAAAGCTATGTTCTTCAGCCAAGAAGAAAGCACAAACAATGCAGGTAATTTGACACACAGAGAGGTTAGTTCTTAACTCAAGGAGATGGTACTCCCTGATATTAAATAAAATTCATGGGAGGCCATTATTTTGGACTGAGTCATGAGGCCCCAGCAGACCAGATTGAACCTCAGTGGAGTCACCCATGCTAGGTGCCACGTCATTAAGCTGGACTTTAGAATGGGCCAGTTTTCTCCCAAACAGGAGATTCACAGCAGCCAATCAGAAAGGCCCAGTTTCCCTGAGACCATCTGGTGTCTCATAACAACACCTGTTTGCCTGGTTGAGAGGAATGGACTTGCTCAAACAGCATGCAGCCGCCAACACTGCTTACCTGGAACAGAAAGTGTCGCTGGTTGGACCCGCTCAATCTGGCTCTGCTCGTCTGGATTTACAGGAAGCTGAGAAACATTGCAACATTCTACTTTCATCCTTGACAGCAGAAAAGATTCTAAATCAGGAAAAGTGGTAAAACCAGCCTAGTGAGAGCCACAGTGCCAGGACCCTCCCCACACCTCAGCAAGACTGAGGCACATGTGACTGAGGGGAGCCTTGTGTGGCCCAAAATGTCCATCCGTGGTGACCATTTCAGCTCAGCGCTAATGCAGGCAAATTTCAGGGGATTGTTCAAGCCAGCGAGGACCAAGAGATGAATGTGTGTCTGGGGAACACTTGTGCCAAGGGTGGGGGCCGTGGGGGAGGAGAGAGGGAAGGACGCAGCAGCTCCCAGTCTGTGCTAAGGTCTCGGTGGGCGGGGCCGTCTGCCTCAACTTGTTCTCTAGGAAGGCAGCACGTCTGTTGTTCATTTTTTTACTTTTACTTTTTTTGTAGAGGTGTGGTCTCCCAGGCTGGTCTCAAACTCCTGGCCTCAAGCAATTCTTTCACCTCGGCCTCCCAAAGTGCTGGGCTTATCGGCGTGAGCCACGGTGCCCGTTCTGTTTTTGAAAATGGAAGGGGCTGTCCATGTTTCAGAAAGGAGAAGAAGGGTTTGACAGTTCTGAGGGCTCAGTCCTTGGGTGGAAGTCGTCTGCATGAACACATTTGGATTTGTGATAGATGGAGGGAGACCATTCTAGAGCAAGACGTGGCCACATGGAGGAAACAGCGGTGGACCCCATGCACAGGTGGACTCAGGTCTGCCCCCACTGCTCCAGCCTCACCCCCATGGCAGGCATCATCTAAATAGCCCCTGGGGGCCCCTAGGAATCATTCAGTTCACATTTGCCAAGAACCCCGTGTATAAATGGAAGGAGAGGTGTGGTCATCCCTGCACTTTAAAAATTTCACTATCCCTTGCCCTGACTTTCTTCTTAAAGAAAGAGCAGGCCGGGCGTGGTAGTTCAGCCTGTAATCCCAGCACTTGGGAGACGAGGTGAGAGGATTGCCTGAGCCCAGGGGTTCAAGACCACCCTGGGCAACTTGGTGAGACCTCGTCTCTACAATAAATCGCAAAAATTAGCTGGGCGTGGTGGCGCGTGTCTGTAGTTCCAACTACTTGGAAGGCTGAGGTGGAAGGACCACCTGAGCCCAGCAGATCAAGGCTGCTGTGGCCATGAGTGTACCCCTGCACTTCAGCATAGGCAACAGAGTGGGACTCTGACCCCCCCCAAAAGAAGAAAAAGAAAGAGCAGAAACTTTGCAGTCCTTTATTTAAATGTAAACTAGAGGCATACACACACAGAAAGGGCAAAATGAAATCTGGTTTCCCAGAAACCTAAGAGGCAGGTACATTCTTGCATATTTTAAGAACCTGGGTGCAAGGGTGAAAAAGTGCAGTCATTGTCAATTGCTTTGTAATGTACAAAGCACTTCCATGCCCATTGTTCTTGTTGAGGAAAAAATGTCTTTGTTGGACAGAATGGTGATTCCTAATTTATAAATAGAGACAAATGAGGTTTACCTGGGCAATGGCAGACCCGCTTTTTCTTCTCACACTTTCACAAAAGTGGGCCCCAGAGAGGAACCCATGGGCAAGCTGAGCAGCCAGCCCTAGGAAGGGTGCTGGTGAATATTTAACAGCTGCTTTTCCAGAAGGCAAACCAACCAACAAACTCGTTCATCCGCCATGTCTGCCGATTTCCGTGGTGTAAATGCCCTGCCATGGCTAACTTCAAGCTTTTGACAATTTAGCACAAGGCTCACAAAATCCCTGCACATGTAACACTGACTCTGGTGAGCTGCTCCCAGCTGGCTCTGGGACACCACAGCTGGGCAAGGAACTTGAGGGTGCATGTCTCTCTTCCTGTCCCGAATGCTTCCTGCAGACCTCGCTGCCAGGGAAAGGTTAGGAGTAATAATTTGCATCCGGGGGGTGATGGGCCAATGTTTAAAATTAATAGAAACTCCGGCATGAAATATAGCACTGCACAGACCAGCATTTCCTGAGCCTTTCAGTGCTTGTCTCTGCTTGCATGGTAGGCTGAGAATCGGTGCGTTTACTTGAGTTGTGCTGTCCCTCCCCAGGTGCTGCTGGTTTGGTTTCCATCAGCCCAGCCACGCCTCTCTCATTTCTGCGAACTCCCTGCAGCCTTGCCAGGTGGGAGGAGTGGCTGGACGCTTGCCGGGCTCTTGTGGCAGATTTCCTGCATGCATGGGGCTGCTGTCCATATCGTCTGGCTCATGCAAGGCGTGGGGAGCACGTTGCTAGGGAGACAGTCCTTCAGGAAGGAGGCAGTGGGCGTTGCTCTGCAGATGTCATGGCTGGGGATGGCTGGCAGCCTGTGCATGCAGTGCCCCTGCTACCTGGCGGCGCAGTGGGAGGTACTGCCACTACCCGCAATAGTGACCAGCCATTGCAATTGTGGCGACCTTGTTGTGTGGAGCAGAGGAGGCCGCGCTGGATGCTCTAACAGGGATGTCGCCATCTTCCCTGTGCAGAATTCAGTGCGCTACCTCCTTGTCACTTTGACCTTTCGAAACATGTTGGTGTTTTACAGTCATCTCAACCCCACCTATGCCATTTCAGGAAGAACACAGGGGTGGTTCACCACTCATGTCTACATTTCCAGGCATCTGGGCGCAGAGCGTGACTTCCTGACTATGGACCACACAAGTATTTTGAAAAATACTTGTTCAGGCTTTCTCTCTGACGCCGCAGAATAGACTGACAGTGAGAGTGCTGCAGGAACGTGATGCTTGTATGAGTCAGGGCTCCCCAGAAAAACAGAACCAATAGGCTGTGTGTGTGCATGCACCCGTGTGCATGTGTGCATATGTATGCCTGTGTATGTGTGTGCTTGCAAGTGCATGTGTGTTGTGTGTGTGCGCTGTCTGGCTGAACCTGCTGCAGGAGCCACCCCAAAAGCTGTAGCAGAGGAGCTTCCGCCAGGGGCTGCCCCTGATTGCTCCGAGGTGGGCTGATTGGGATGTCAGGAAAAGAAGCGCTGAACACCGGGGCAGGTGGGTATGTGGGCTGACGGGAAGAGAAAGCCACATTGACTCCACACACTGCACAAAAACAGGCCCCGGCTAGAGACCCGTGGGCAAGCTGGGCAGCTGCCCTTCCAGGACAGAGCTCGGGCAGGTCACGGGGCCAGCGCAGGTTTTGTGCCGCCCCACTTGGATTCCCCCATCCTCCCCACTCTCCTGTGCTCCCCCTTAGTGCAAATTTTTGAGAGAGGGCATCTGTCTGGCCCCGGCACAGGGCAGCCATTCCCTTGGGCATAATCTGCCTTGGCCAGGCTGGCGGGCAGGCCGGGTAGCTGGAGTGTCCTGCAGGCATGGCCGGCCCATCCCCGGGAGGTGCCCGCTGAGACTTACCCTCAGGGGCTCCTGTTGTCCTCAGAGGAGTTCCAGCTCCCACATGCGGTTTGCGTGTCTTTGCTGCTCACCATGGGCATCCCACAGGCACTCCTTCTCCAGGGTGGGTGTGTCGCGTGCGGGCTCAGTGCAAAATGGAAACGGGAGGCCTCGGTCCGAAATCGTGGGAGTGTGCGGGGGAGTTCTTGACATTCCTTCTGTCCACCGCAGCCGCTCTGCTTCCGGGGATGCTTTTTGTTCACTATATTGTGTTGTTCTAAGGGGGAAAATAAAGATTTCATTTCTCACCTGTTTTCTCATTCATCTTTATATTGTGCAATGTCAGCTTTAAATGCAAATCTCAGAGCATTTAATTTGTACGTGAAGCCACTGATGTGGCACAGGTGATTTTTCCAGCTTGTCTTGGGGGTGTGTCTTGGGGTGGCTGGAAAGGAGGGTACAGTGAGATTCAGGGAGGCTGGAGGGTCCCTGGGCATGCAGGTGGCTCAGAGCATGCTCCCTGCTCAAGTATCCCACGTCCTGACCTGGGGTATGCCCACGCTGGCACAGCCAGGTGGTGGCTGGTTCCTCTCTGGCCAGATGCTGGACAGATGTGCTGTGCCCCAGCTGGAGGGTCCGCCCTGACCAGCCTGAGACGCTGCAGGGCATGCCTGCCTACGACCAAGCCCCTGTTGAGATGGTCAAGGGTCACAGAGTGGATCTGTGGACCTAGAGCTAGGCATTGCCTGTTCTTGTGGGACCAACCCCAGGGCTCATTACCTAGCAGGGTGAGAGGCTCCTCTCTGGCTAGTGTCCATGGGGTGTGCAGCAGCACAGAGTGGGAAAGGGTGAGGGAGGCCCCAGCTGGCACCTGGGGACCAGAAAGCAAATAGCCACGAACCAGTTCTGGAAAAAACAGGAGTGGGACCCTCTAAGCTGAGGCTCCAAGCCTGGGGTGTGTCCTGGAACCCTCGTTTACAAAACACACATTCGAAGGTAAAATTACAAATTTCAGATGGTGGCCACAGAGCATTACATCCCCAACGCGGACCTTCTGAGCTTGGGCCTGGTGCTGCTGGTCACACCCAGGAAGCTGCCTCCCCTCGCTGGAGCCACGGTGGTCTTGGCCACTTCTGCAGACAGAGCTCACTGTCCCACAGCCAAAGACACACAGAGCCGGGCACTGGTCAGAGTGGAGAGGACAGCCTTTAATCAGTAAGAGCCATTGCCACAGGGAAGAGAGGCCGGTGTGGACTGGACAGATGTGACTGGGTGCTTTAAAGGGAGACAGGGGACCAGGGTGTGGGCCAGCGTGTGTTCAGGAGAGTCAGAAAAGTGGAGGATGGCAGTGGGGAAGGGACCGGACTGGGTGAGTCCCGTCTGGATTTGCAAAGTGGAGTTTTAGGGAGTTAGTCCCCTGACAAAGGGATGGGGCCTGTGCCGGGTGGGGCACTCTGAGCTTGGGGCAGGCCACGAGCCATGGCGACCCGCGCAGACTCAGAGAGGCTCCCAGCTGTTTGGTGGTCTGGGGAAATCCGAATTTGGCCGCGGCAAGTGGAAGGCAGGCTCTTGTCCTCCTGCAGAGGTTGGGAGACGGGGACTCTGTCCTTGGCGTTGCTGGCCAACAGCGAATTGCTTTGGGAATCTTGAGACTTCCCAGGCAGCCATTTCCCTGGGAGACAGGGGACAGCTCAGGGAAGTGCCTTAAGCCGTTAGAGACCATGTGCGCATGTGTTCAGGTCTCGTTGGCCAGGGTCGAAGCTACCGCGAAGGGACTCAGAGGAGCCAGACTGGGAGTTGGTCAAAAAGAGTGGTTGGCACCTCAGGGCTCACCCCCTTTCCGCTGCTTGGGGACGTTGCCACCCCACTCTTCCTTGGCCTTCGGGGCTTAGCCTAAACACGGCTTCTTCAGGGATCAGTCCCTGACACCTCAGGCTGGGTTAAGAGCTCCTTGGAGCCCTAGGTTTCCCAGATGTGCGATTGCTTTTTTCCTGATCTGTGTGTGATCTGGGCCCGTCTGTCCTCTTCCTCCTCATATACCCAGTGTGTAATGGGCCATGGGGACCAGTAAGTGCTACTTGCTGAATGAATGAATGAGTGAATGAGGCTAGCAGAGGATGCAGGACAAGGGGACGCACCTCTGTGGCTGGATTGGTCTCCTCGTGTCTGGTAATGAATAGAGGAAGCCGGTCTGGAGAGACGGCCCATGGTTCTTGTCACTCTGGAGTGTGGGGCCATGCCCCTCTCTGCCTGGACCATAACCCATGGAAGCAAAATATCCAGATTCTTGTCTGCAAGGTGTAATGAGCACCTTTACAGTACTAGTGAGTAGGGATGTTGCATTTTCACCTTTTACCAACAACTAAGATCCAGACGCTCTCTAAATCAGGGATCGGTGCCCAACCCCTGGGCTGTGGACTGGTGCCAGTCAGTGGCCTGCTAGGAACCCAGTTGCACAGCAGGAGGTGAGCTGTGGGCCGGCAGAGCCCCGTCTGCTGTCAGATCAGCGGCGGCATTTGACTTTCATGGGAGCGTGAACCCTATTGTGAACTGCGCATGCAGGGGATCTAGGAGGTGGCTCCTCAGAGACTCAAACGCCTGATGATCTGAGGTGGAGCTGAGGTGGGATGCCAGCCCTGGGAGCGGCTGCAAAGACAGAGGAACACGAGTAGGGGGGTTTGACCGCACATCCCCCCACTTCCCCTCTTTGCAGAAAATTGTCTTCCCCAAACCGGTCCTTGATGCCAAAAAAGTTGGGTACCCCTGATCTAAATGATGTATGAGGCATCAAGAGCTGGACAAAGCACATTTCTGCCAAAACAACAAATCCAACAAACTGGATTCTGTCATGGCATTTTGATGTTTTTGTATATCCTTTCAATCTTTATGAACTTTTTTTTTTTTGAGTTGGAGTCTCACTCTGCTGCCCAGACTGGAGTGCAGTGGCCGCTCCCGGCCATCGCTGCCTTGACCTGCTGGGCTCCGGCGATCCTTCCGCCTCAGCCTTTCAAGTAGCTGGAACTACAGGCACACGCTACCACACCCGGCTAATTTTTTTGATTTATTGTAGAGATGAGGTCTCAACAAGTTGCCCAGGTGGGTCTCGAGCCCGTGGGCTCAGGCAATTCACTCACCTCAGGCTCCCAAAGCACCGGATTACAGGCTGAGCCACCGAGCCCGGCTTCTTTGCCAGTCTTGATCTTGTTTCTTGTATCCTCTCCCCTTCCCCACCTTTTTTTTCCTGGAACATTTTAAACTCAATCTCGTGTATGGTGTCTGTTCAGTCATAAAGACTTCAAAGTGAATCTCTGACTTGTAAGAAAACTTATTTTAAATATAACCACCCAGACCATGACTGCATGTGATAAAATTAACAAAATCCCTAGTCACCGCAAATAACCAGCCCTGTTCACCTTCCCCAGCGAGCGCAAAGTGCACCTTTTGTTTGTTTACACTTGGGTCCGCATGGTAAATTTGAGTGGAGGAGGAGGAGAATCATCCCCGCCAAGGTGTGACTGTGCTAGACCATTCTAGACATGGGACAAGGCTTCTTACTCTGCTCTTCCAGCCCTGCCCAGCCTCGACCCCAGGGCCTCTGGACGCCCGAGTGGTTTGTCTAGACGCCGAGTCACCATTCACGCTTCTCTCTCTCCCTTTTTGGTTGCCGGTGGATGAAACCCCCATTTGCTGCTCGACCCTGGAGGATCGTGCGAGACATTGTCACACAGGTAAGGGAGTCACATGCCCCTCTCCCACTCACATCATTAGGATTTCTGGATCTTATTCAGGACCTAAAAAATCCCCCAGAACTTTTCCACTTTTCCATTTTAGTTTGGGAATGAGGCACCCGAACTGGGTGGAGAGACAATGACGTTCTTCAGGTCGATGAAGTTAGCACAACCCTGAACAGATTGGCTATTTTTCAGGGAGTTGTTAAAATTTATCCAGACTTGTTTTGTGGTCTTACATATCATCTGTCCTGGAGAATGTTCCATGTGTATTTGAGAAAAATGTGTATTCTTCTGTTGTTGGGCGGAGGGTTCTGTATTTGTCTGTCAGGTCTAACTATTCTATGCTGTTATTCAGACCCTCTTCTCTTGTTGATCTCTGGCTGACCCTGTGCAAGATGGACAGTGGGGTAGTGAGGTCTCCTACTGTTATTGTGGAGCTGACTACTGGCTAGATGTCTACCTCATTTGTTCGGGAGTAAGTCCCTGCCTGTAAGCCATCAAGCTGCAGACTTTCTTTTTTTTTTTGAGTTGAAGTCTCACTCAGTCACCCAGACTGGAGTGCAGTGGCCGCTCCTGGCCACTGCAGCCTCGACCTGCTGGGCTCCGGTGATCCTTCCGCCTCAGCCTTCCAAGTAGCCGGAACTACAGGCGTGTGCTACTATGCCCGGCTGATTTTTTGATTGATTGTAGAGATGAGGTCTCACTGCCCAGGAGGGTCTCGAACCCATGGGCTCAGGCAATCCACTCACCTCAGCCTCCCAAAGGCGCGGGATGACAAGCTGAGCCACCGAACCCGGCTCAGAATACTATTTTTAAATGCACAAAATAAAATTCATAAACTCACAAAGACAGCCAATTAGAGTTGTCCCTCAGACAGCGTTGGCAGTGGCTTAAATTCCTTCTTCCTGTGTGTCTGTCTTTTAGTTGTCCATTTAAATGGCCCCAGGAGTCCTGTTCTTCCCATTTGATAACACGTGATCTCACGGTCACCTGTTCACATTCACCTGCCCACTCAGTCCTGGGGCCATGGGCAAGCCTTACTTCTCTCAAGCCCAGTAGGTGGTATTCCTTCCTCTTGGAGGCTCTGGATCTTTCTCTAGTCAAGCCCCGGCCTCTGTGACTTTATATTTATTCTTCTTCACCCATTCACTCATCCAACCTTCCTGACATGTGACCAGTGGTTCACGTGTGCCAGGCAGAGTTGAGACGTTGAAGATACAGAGTGGCGTAGGGCAGCCCAACCAGTAGACAAAGGTGGCTATGGGGCACTGTGCTATGGTTCACCAGTCACCATTCCCCTCTTCCTGGGAGGAATACCCAGCTCCACCCCGCTAAACGTGGGCCTGGCTGTGTGGGTCCCTATGGCCGTTGAAATGTGACCCCCAGTGATTAGTGCCATTTCCTGGGGGAAACGCGATGGGTTGCGTGAGCGTGGCCAGCACGCGTCCTTCTGCACATGACTGTGTGCCGAGTCCCAGACAGAGGCTGCTCTGCCTGCCAAGACGCTGAGAAGAGACAACGAGGCGCAGAGCCCACCAGGCCCCGGACGGATGTGTGGAACCAGCAGTGAGTGAGCCACAGAGCTGTTGTTGAGGCCTCGGTAACCACAGTAGAACCTTGCCGATCCCGATCACACCAAGCCCGTCCTCCGTAGATCCATCCGTCCTACACTCCTGCGAGTTAACACAGTCACTACAGGTGGTGTGAATGCTAGGTCGTATCAAGTACTAGTTGTTCTAATCCCCCATTTGGAACATTTGGATTGGAAAGGCTGTTTCCTCCTGGAACACAGCCCTAGAGCAAGTGTCTGATTCAGGAAAGGAAATCCCAAGGCAGAGCTAACCTGTAATCACAACGAAATATTATTAAATGGTAGCCTACAGGCTCAGGGTAGGAAAATGCTCACATATAGTATTACAGATTGTTATATATCACTCATGCATTATTACTCATGTGTAGCATTACAGATTACTATAGCCTTACAGATCATTATCTATCCCTCATGTATTATTATATTATACATGTATAGCATTACAGATTACAATAGCAAGATAGATTCTTATCTATCCATTCTCTGCTATTCTCTGTCCTTGAAAGGGAGCTCTTAGGCAAAGCTAAATGCAGTCATACTCCTTCTAAATCCATCCTAACTCTTTAAACATATTACGCTTTTCTGGTTTGATGAAAACTTCCAGGAAAACCAAGCATAATCAGTAAAACCTGCAAGAAGCTGACACACAAATTGTTCAACTTTTTAAACAAGGTTTTAAAAATGTGACTGCATAGTAGATCATAGATTAATATTAGGCACCAATTTTCTTTTAAAGATGTGGGGTACAATTCGGGGTTAGGTATACAGACGTTCATTATGCAGGTACCCTTGTGGATGAGGTGTGCCCCTCCCGCCCCTGGCAGTTTCCCTCAACTGCCAATCCTACCCCTCCTCTCCTGGCATCTCCCACCACTGCCAATCCCTTGCTTACAGTGTTATGATAATTGTTCAAGGTCTGCTGATAAGTGAGAACATATGCTACTGTTTTTTTGTTTCTGTGACCGATCTCTGAGTACAGCAGACTCCAAATCCATCCAAGTTGTTGCAAGGTCCATATGTTTGCACTTCTTTATGGCTGCGTAATATTCCATTGTATATATGTATCACATTTTTAAAAATCCAGTTCAGCTTCAACGGGCAGCGTGGCTGGTTCCATGTTTTTGCTACTGTGAACAGAGTTGCAACAAACATGCCTGTGCAGGTTATCTTTTTTGTAGAATGATTTGAGTTCCTCTAGGTACATTCCCAGTAGGGGGATTGCTGGGTCATAGGGGGATTGCTGGGTCTTTTATAAATCACCACACTGTCTTCCAAAGAGGTTGCACTCGTTTGTATTCCCGCCAGCAGTGCAGAAGTGTTCCTTTTTCTCCGAATCCTCGCCAGCATCTGTTGCTGTTTGTTTTATTAATGGTGGTCATTCTTACTGAGGATAGGTGTTATCCCAGTGTGGTTTTGATTTGCATTTCTTTGATGATGAGTGAGGCTGAGCACTTTTTCATGTGTCTGTTGGCTTAGGCACCGGTTTTTATTAGTTTTTGAGTGAATTATTCTTCCATCTTCACAGCTTTGTGAATGTCATTCCAAGTTTGCAGACTCCAACACTTTCTCCCGATGGGCGCCAGTCATACCATCCTTGACTAACCTTTAATGTTGAGAAGCGCCCTATGGGAACACCTTCTACCGCAAAATTTAATGTCATGGGCATAACTCCTTCAGAAAAACCTCAAACTACAGGACACCAACTTAAAAACCTGCTAATAAGTTTCTGTCCTGCTGTGATTGTAGATGATTTTGCCAGATTTCTTTCCATTTTGACCCAATCCACCCCAATAGCTGTGCTGTTAGCAAGGCTCAGGGCAGCTGATTTGATGTGACCTCTGGAATGAAAAACAAATGATTTGAGGGCCCAACTCATGAAATAACTGGGAGAGTCACAATGGAGATGGCTTTATACAAAGTGACATCTTGGTTTCTATTTTTTTTAAAAAGTATTCCTAAGTACTTTTTCTTAAAAGTACTTAGTTTTTTTTCCTGGCAAGATTTACAGGCTATAAAATCCATCCATACTAAGTGTGCAATTCAATAATTTTTTTAGAAAACTTAGAGGATCGTAAGCCATTACCACAGTCCCCTATTAAAATGTTTCCACTGCCTCCACACGTTCCCTTGTGGCCATCTGCAGTCGATTCCTCCTCCCGCCCCGCCCATATCCTAGACATCCACCACCAGCTTCCAGTCTCAGCAGACTGGCTTTGTCTGAGCATTTCACATGCTTGCTCTCATGCCAGTGGGCTTTCGTATCTGGCTTGCTTTCTTTAGCATCATTTTTTTGAGATTCACCTGAGTGGTAGCGTGTCTCAGTAATTTGTTCCTTTGTCTTGCTAAGCAGTATTCCATTTGCCAGCTGATGGCATTTAGGTTGCTCTCACTTTTGGGCTATTATGAATAATGACACCATGAACATTTGTGAACAAATCTTTTGTGGACTTTTTTTGGTATCCATTTGTTGTGAGCAGATTCCCAGGAATGGAATTGTTGGGTAGACCAGTAAGCCTATTGTTGAACCTTTTGAGCAACTGTGAAACTATTTTCCACAGTGGCTGCACTGTTTTGCTTTCTCAGGGGCTTCGGTGTTAAACGCGTGAGTCGTGTGCCTCTTGCCTTGGCAAAGGGTGACACTGATGCCCTCCCTGCCTTGAGGAAGGAAGGGCCCTCGATGAGGCCCGCCGGCATGGCCCAAACATCTGACCACCTGCAGGCAGAGCCACTAGCACCCTCCGCTGTGGTAACAGCCATCGGTTCTAGGAGAATCTCACCACACAGACAGACAACCAGGAGAACTTTCATCCAACAGGTGGGTTCACGTAGATATCTGGAAATACATTTTGCAGCCAGTTCCTACTGGAACAGAGACACAGAACTGCCCAAATCAGAGGCTTAAGGAAGAATATACTTTCTTTTCCCGAGGGAGTTTCTAGCGCAACACCTGTTCTTCAAGCCTCTGGGCTAGCGCCATGTGTATCTGTTGCCTGCAGTGTCCATCAGCTCTGGGAGGCATGGCACGAGAGAGAGCAGCCCTGGTCCCTCCTTCCTGATTCTCACGCCCCAGCAGCAAGCAACGAGTTTCAATCGCTCTTCGAAATCGATGAGTTCCTTGAACTTTGCAATCTGTCCTCACCACCCACGCCCTTCCCAACCCTCAGGTCTCCCGACACCCTTATGGTGAATGTTGGTTAGATTAACATTCACTCCGTGTTTACATTATTTGGATCTTGCAAATGTCACTCAGAACTGAGCCCCAGAGTATAGCACGATTGTTTCCCCCTTCTACCCAGTTCTTTATATTCCTTGGTGTTTAAAAGTTGTCTTTTACATTTGCTTAGTATTTTTTGCACCACCTCCCCCCCATCCCCCACCCCGACCCGTCGCCTAAATCGCCTCTCGCTGAGTTTCTTTTCACCCTCCTGTAAGCGCTCCTGGTGCCTTCGGCCCGCTCGTGCAGTGGCCGTCTTGGGGTCTTGCCAGCATCATCCTGGACGTCCCCTCCTGAGGAAGGCTAGGAACTGCCGGAAAGTGTCGCCTCTGTTTGGTCCTGTAAGAAGCAGGGAGCCGGTGGCAAAAAGCTGGAAGACACCTCCAGGGTGTTTATGGCTGGAGTCAACCCAGCCGAGCAGAAGCACCCCAGATGCTCATTCCCCCCGCCCCAACCCCCTTCCTGAAGGCAGAGGAGACAGAAAACAAGAACCTCTCCTTCAGAGACTGTCCACACTCCCCCCTTGGAGTGTGTACTCCTGTCCTCCCCTACTCCCCTTTCTCATCGAATGTGTCTTTTTGGCCTTAATAGGTTCTTCACTCTGCTCACCAACCTGGCGACTTGCTCTGGAATTCTTTCTCCTAGCACAGTCAAGAACCCGGGCAAGAGCCAGGCCTCTCGTCTCCCTCCATCCAAGAGACCTCCTCTCTGGCAACATCTCTCTCTGTCTTGGATTGGGTCCCGTTTCCTGGCCCACCTCCCTTCGTTTTTCAGGCATATACCCTATAGAATATGGGAAGGCACATCTTGCAGCAGCTGCCTTAAAGGGGGCACACACTTTTTTTTGGGACTTTGGGCACCTAAAGCTGTCTTTGTCCTGCCTCCAGCCTTATTTGACTGTCTGGCTGCCTCAGTGTGCAGGTCAGAACTCCTTTGCCTCTCATCCTGAGAGCATTGCTCTAGGGTGCTTCAGCTGTCTGCCTTGCCAATTCCTGCTTCCTGGGACCGGCTTCCCACTATTTCCCTGTCTCTGCCTCTGTGCCATGGAGCCTTTCCTCCACAGTATGGTCTCTTGTACTCACTGCCTTTGCTCAGTGTCTTTGCGCTCGGCCTGCGGGGCTCCCGGGAGCACCTTCCACCTGGATATTCAAGGGCTTCCGGTCTAGGAATGTTTGCTGCATTGTCGAAAGACTCTAGACAGCAAAGCAAAAATATAAAGTGATGGATAATAGGAGACAAAAGACAAGAAATTCGACAACCGGCCATCGCACAAATCACAAGAGCTGCAGGAGGCAAAAAAAAAGAAGAAAGAAAAGAGGAAAGGAGAGGAGATAATACTCAGCAAAACAACACAATTTTATTTTGTTTGGGAGTGCAGGCTTGCACAATGACTGTGCAGTCAGAGGTTTGTAGAATCAAGTGAGTGGTGGCACTGTCACCTACCTACTGAGTCAGCAACCCTGGGGCGGGGCTCTTGGTCAGAGAGTAACAAGTCCACCAGGAGTCTTGGGTGCTTGTGTGCTTTGGGAATCGTGAGCACATTCAGCTGCTGGTGGCTTGTGGTGGGCAGCGTGGAGTACTGGTCATCCTGGCCATTTTCAGCTTCTCAGACAGCAAACGCCCTTCTGGAGGGTCAGCTGGTTTCAGCCTGATGCCCGGTGTCATCTCATTTCCACTTGAAAGAGAAGTAGTGTTTATAAATATTGCACCAACACAGGTTTTGTATGCATATGAATGTATTTATGTATAAGTCCTGACACATAATTTAATCACATGAAAGTGAAGCGATGCACATAATTAATATGCATATTACACCCGTATAAGTTATATATGTGTGTATAATTTTGTGTAGACCCTACTGCATATCTTATCAAATAACATAATGTAACTGCATTATACGTAATTATATATATGCTAAAATATTTATCCAAAACATTGAAAATGGTAAACACTCGGTAGACTTAAGGAAAACCCACACAGAGTCTGGCAGAAATAATCTCATTACAAGTAGCTGAGACATACGGTTGACCGCAGAACTTCAAGCCTGAGTTCAGGGCAGGGCCACGCCGTGACGGAGGTGCCAGGACAGGCCGGCCAGGCTCAAGTCCACGGGCAGACTCCCTCCATGGGGTCTGGCAAATCGCAGTACTTTGGGGCTGCTGCTAGCCAGTCGGAATGAAGGCAGAAATTTGACATTCCCTTCACCGGCCAAAAGCACAAACCCTTGAATTGTCACCTTGCACCGATTCAATATGGGGCACCATTTGCAACTATGAAGACTGCAAAAGTAACATAAACAAAAGCTGCTGGGTTGCAGGGAAATTTCCAGGCTCCGAGTTATCGCCTCCAGCGGTGAACACTGACACAACATTTAGCAACGTCAGTCAAGAGTTATAGGAATTTTCATTCCCTTGTGAGTTAGATTCAGAAATGATCCAACGGGTGCAAAACACACTGTGTGTATAAAGGCTCTCGTCACAGCAGCGTTTACGGTATTGGGACACTGGAAACGACCACAGTGTCCAGTGACAGGGGAGGGTCTAGGGGACTGAGAATGTCCTTCAGCTGTGAAACGTATTTGTGGAGATCAGATTCTAAAGTGAAAAGTCTCTGAAAATGGATCTTTTCGAGGAATAGGAATGAGGAGCAGGAAACGGTTTCTACAGAAAACTAGATATGCATATGGTCAGGGATCTAAAGAAAACACAGAATCTCATTAAGTATTTCTAAATGAGTTAGTTCTTCCCGGGAAGAGCTGGAATGTATTAGTTTACAGATAGAATGCAGGTCTTACATTGTCTTTTTTTCTGAGTTGCAATCTCACTCCGTCGCCCAGGCTGGAAGGCAGCGGCACGCTCATGGCCACCCCAGTGTCGACTTGCTGGGCTCTGGCCATCCTTCCGCCTCAACCTGCTAAGTTGCTGGAACTACAGGCATGCACTACCACGCCCGGCAATTTTCACTTATTGTAGAGACAAGGGGTCTCACCGAGTTGCCCAGGCTGGTCTTGAACCCGCAGGCTCACACATGTTTTAACTAAGCAGCTATGTCTGGGCACACAGTGGCCCCTTAGCTAAGCTGTGGATGTGGACCCTGGTGGCACCGGCTTCTTTTTTGTGAGGGTTTCCCCCCTGGGAGTCTTCTCTTTGAAACAAAGATTGTTCCAGATCTGTTCGCTTTACGGCTTCTCTGCTTTCAAAGCGTGTCCAAGCTTTCCTCTTCTTTCTCATCTCCCCCATCTAGGCCAAGGTGTGGCGGACCTTTCCCGAGATCTACCTTGCCCTCTTTCCGTGTGGAAGGTGGGAGTGGCCTACATCTGAAGTCTCTGAGGTGATGGTGATGTCTATCACTCGACTCTGACGTAAGTTTTCCACACTGTATTCACAAACTGTAGCATCGCTGTGTACCCCATACATGTATGTAATTACAAACAGTTAATTTGCAATGACTTTTTTAAAAAAGCAAGCAGCGACTTGTCGATCTTTCCCCAACGATAATACACATCTCCCATGCCAGCCTGGGTGGTCACCATGGCAACAGTGGGAGGCTGTGTCGTCATTCTTTCTCCTAAAGGTGGGACTGGAACGGGGGCAGAGCTGGAATGCGGAACCCCCTTGCGCGGCGGTCGTCTGCCGGGTCGGGCTGGCTTGGGTGTGAATTCCGCCCTGCCGCCTGCCAGCTCTGTCACCCGGGAAAGTCTCTGCGTGTCTCCTGGCCTCCGTGTTCTCATCTGTAAAACAGGGGTCTTAGGAGGACTGACACGACAGGGCCACGAGGAGCCATGGGCCCACAGGAAGGCCCGGCGGGGTACCTGGCCCAGCCAGCTGCGGCCTCCGAAGACCTGCGGCTGCCACCACGACTCTCACGCGGGCTGGGGAGCTGGAGCTGCCTGGCTGGAGGAACAGTCATCTGCGCCACAGGTGTGAAGAAGCAACGCGCTTTGGGGGGCGCTGGAGCCCGGGCGGGAGCCACCCTGACCCCTGGAGCTGGGGTGGCTCCAGGCCGGTCAGTGGGAGGGGGAGCCCTGCCCGGCCTCGCCTCTGGGGAGCTCTCCTTGGCTCTGGACCGCCGGGTTCCCACACTTGGGACTCACTGCACAGCATTTTTGCACCCAGCTCGGCTGCACCCAGAGCCCCTCCCTCCGTGGCCGCTCAGGGTGCAGCCCTCACTCGCCCTTCCTGAGCAGCTCGTGCCCCTGCTGGCCAGCCCGCCGCCCCGCATGTCCCGAGGCGGCCTCTGCCCAACCTCCTCCCAGGGCGGCCCCAATCTCTGGCTCTAACGAAAGTGGGAACCTCGACCCCCGGGGAGGCTGCTCCCTCCCCTCGTGCCTCAGGAGGCACGCGAGGGACGTCTGCTCGGCCCAGCTCCCTGTGAGGGGCATCCCCAAGCCCCGGCTGCCGGTCCCGTGCATCCCCCTCCCTCGGGGGCCACATCCAGCCCTATCCTTCCGCCATCCCACACCCATGCCCGCTCCTGCTGGCCAGTGTCCTCCACACCCTCCCGCCTGGAAGGGACCTCCATCTGACAATGTGCCGTCTTCCAGCTCATGCACAGTCAGAGGACACTATGTCTGGCCTCAGGGACACCTCAGAACCATGGCTGTTCCAGAGAGCCACGCAGCCATCCCTTTGCTCAGCCCGACCCATCACACGCCTCAGCAGTTGTTCTGCACTGCCAGCTGCAGCTCTGAGTCCTCATTTAAATGGGCCCCTCACTGTCAGGCGTGGCCTCGCTTTTTATTCACAGCGAAAACCAGGTGCAACATTCAAATCAGACAGGAAATCTGGGAACTTCCCACTGTGGCCACAGACAAGCTTATGTGCAGACATACTTACCACACAGGCTCTGCCACAGCACCCATTGCTTTCCAGCCTGCCTTGTGCTGGAGGCTGTCCCTGTCCCCTGCCCTGTGGGCCCATCACCACCCCCTGGGAGCTCTGGCTTCCCATGGGTTTGACCAGTGGAAGGCACTGACTGGAGATCCGAGGGTGGGAAAAGAGGCTGGGTGTTTCCTCCTGTTCCCTCCTCTCTGTCAGTAACTTTTTTTTTTTCTTAAGCTGGAGCCTCCCTCTGTTACCCAGGCTGAAGTGCAGTGGCACAATCGTGGCCTAAGGCAGCCTCGACTTCATGGGCTCAGGCAACCCTTCTGCCTCAGCCTCCCAGGTAGCTGGGACTACAGGCATGCACCTGTATGCCCAGCTGATTTTCTGATTTATTGTAGAGACAGGCTCTCACTATGTTGCCCAGGCTGGTCTGGAACTCCTGGGCTCAAGCAATCCTCCCGCCTTGGCCTCCTAAAAGGCATGAACCACCATACTCTGCCCTGGAACTTTTGGCTCCCACAACTTTGGCTGGAATTGTACTGGTTCCAGTGACTCTGTTTTCTTTCTGTTCCATCAGCCCTAAAATGAAAAGTGGCTTCTGACTCTTACTGATCCCGGGTATACCATTACCCTTTGGGGCTACCTTAACCCTGCCTGTGTGTGTGTGTGTGTGTCTGTTTTATGAACGTCTCTCCTTTGAATCCTCAGGTTGGGAGGGGGACTCCTGTTTTCTACTTGGACCCTAAATGATTTAGTCGGTCTTCCTCTTCTGCTTCTGGGTGAGGGGCATCCCGCCACCCACCCAAGGCAGCAGGTCACCCTGGCTCCTGCCTCTGCCCGCTTCCTGCATTTTTTTTTTCCGAGCTGGAGTTCACTCTGTCATCCAGACTGGAGTGCAGTGGCATGCTCACGGCCACTGCAGCCTTGACCTGCTGGGCTCAGGTGATCTTTCCACCTCAGTCTTCCAAGTAGTGGCACTACAGGTGTGTGCTGCCACATCTGGCTTATTTTTAGATTTTATTGTAGAGACGAGGTCTCGCCAAGTTGCCCAGGCTGGTCCCGAACAGCCAGGCTCAGGCAATTCTCTCGCCTCCACCTCCCAAAGTCCTGGGATGACAGGCTGAGCCACCGCACCCAGGCCCCTTCCTGCATTAATAGTTTCTCCCATCCTGTCTGGTCCTTGACCCTGAACACACTCCTAACTCTCCTGCCAACTGCTGTGTCTGCTCTCTGCTGCACTTCTAGCCACAGTCCTTCTAGCCATGGCCTTTCATTTTGGCCAACCTTCTGGAAAGTGCACGCTTTTCACTCATTTGCTCATCTCCCACTCAGTGGGCGCCATCCTGGGACCTAAGTGGACCCTCCTGTTCCCCTTGCGGAGATGTCCAGCCACGGCTGACCGCCTCCAAGGGACAGGTCTGGTGGGTACCTGCACGGTCTCCCTGAGCTGGGCGACACTGGCTCCGAAACTTGGCTTTGGAGGGAGACCGCCTTACCAGTCCTCGCCCAGTTGGTCACTCCTCCACCCCTTGGCTTCTTGGTGTTCACACAGGCTGCGCACTCTCGGGGTGTCTCTCTCCCCCAGGGCAGGCCCTGCTGGTGCTCAGGGACACGCAGTCGAGGTAGTTATGATGGCCACCGCGGCACTGATTTTCTCTCGAAGCCCTCTTCCACGCCACCCACCCCACCAGAGTTTCGCTCTTCAGCCTTCGTGTCTGGACCCCGCGTTTCAAGCCCCAGCCTGGGAAGTCTGGCATCGCAGGTTCCCGCTTCCAGCCCCGCCTGCGCTTCCGCACAGGCCAGCTCGACACTTCCGACCTCGTCCTCACGCACTCACGGGCTGCCCTGGCCTTTCCCTCCCACCTGCCACATCAAAAACATGACTTCACTGGACTCTGCTCTTTGGGAGATGCTGGGCCTCGGGGGTGCCAGGAGCGAGCAGCCTCCACAGTGTACGGCTTCTGGGGTGCTCAGAGGCAGGCGCACCTGCTGGGGCCGTCCCTTTCAGGGCAGCCCACACGGAGGAACGAGGAAGGGTGCGAGGGTGGGAGCGAGGGGCCCTGCAGGCCCAGGCGCTGCGGGTGGTGCCCTCTCTCCGACTCTCAGCAGGCCTGGGGCACGTGGGCCCAGGTCACACAGCCCCTTCTCCCTCTACTCGGTCCTGCAACTGACTTCGGCCTGCTCTCCACGGAGGCTGGCCCCAATAAGCATCTTGCCCCCCAAGCTCTGTTTCACGTCCCCTCCCCAAGGACCTCCTGACACCCCTCACACACCCAACCCGCCTGTCTGGATCCCAGGAAAGGAGCTGGCCAGGCCTGGAGCTCCTGCGCCTCCGGGGGATCCCAGCAGACCCTCCTCATCCTGCTGGGAGCAGCCTCCCGGCTGTCAGGCCCAGCAGGCAGCCCTCTGGATCCTTTGCGTAGCCCACCCGTCGGAAAGGTCACGTGGCCCCCTGGGTTATGGCATTCATTTTAGAATCTCTGCCTTCCAGGGGGCAAAGCCACCTTCCCCGGGGCCCTGCCATGGTACCCACTTGGGGATGTGTGGGTCGCCTGCAGAAACAGGCCAGAAGAGGACCTCTCCTTCCCCCGAAGCCTCCAGAGGGAATGAGCCCTGCCCACCCCTGGCGGGATCCCTGGAGAGCCCATTTCGGACTTCTGACCTATAGAACAGGGAAGCGATACATTTAAACCACTGACTTTATGCTAATGTGCGATGGCAACCACGGAAAACAAACACACCTCAAACCACAGCATGCTTGAAAGGCGCTCGCTGTAAACGACCCCAGGCTGCCTGGCCTTTGTGAGTCTCAAGGCTGCCTCGAGAACGGAGCTCTCTTCCTGTCTGCTCCGGTGCCGTCAGCCTGTGAGCATTTCCTTGACGTCCGGCTGCGACCTAGTCTCCCCGCTCCCACCCGCGTCTGCGTCGGCGCAGGCGGAGCGTGGAGGCTGGAGCTCTGGGAACAGGGTCTAAAATGAGCAGCCGCCGCAGGGGCTCTCCCGGCAGGCTGCGCAGCCCGGGGGCCGCGCGGCCCGGCCCCCTCGGGCGCCTTCGGCTTGTCTTTGCGCCTTCTGCCGCGTTCCCCAGTGCTGACGCCGCCCTCCGGGGACTCGAGGCCTGCCTGGCCGGTGCGCTCCGGGGCTTGAGTGTCCCCCTCTTGCCACACGCTCGCGCTGCCACCGCGCTTTCCAGGGGCCGCTTTCCCTCCACTGGCCTCAGCATCGCCACAGTCTTCACAAAGCCGCGCCGGCTCCCGGGTTAACTGTGTGGCCTGGGGTGCGCTCCCGCCTCGGAGGCCCCGGGCGTGCGCGGGGTCCCCTGTG
>NW_007075621.1:0-440 GCF_000164805.1 Carlito syrichta
CAACGGTCTGAGGGACAGTGAACCGGCCCCCTGTTTTAAAAGTTTGAGGACCCCTGATCCAAGGTCTTAATAGAACAAAAAAGACAGATCCTTTTTTCTTAAGAGGGAGTGTCACCCACCTGACCACCTTGAGCTGAGGCATTGGTCTTTATCTGTCCTTGGACTCAAACTGAAACATCAGCCATCCTTGGGTACTGAGCCGGCTGAGTTTCAAATAGAAACTTCTATCATTGTCTCTCTGGTTCTCAGGCCTTCAAACTTTTTCTAGAAGTCCATTATCATTCCTCCTGGATCTCCAACTTGCAGGTTGCAGATCTTCTGACCTCTCAAGCTCCAGAGCCAATTCTTATAAATTAACATATACATAGCCACAAACATATAGACCCATATATACATATCTACAAGCACGTATACTATTGGTTTAATTTTTCTAAAGAACC
>NW_007075622.1:0-602 GCF_000164805.1 Carlito syrichta
AAAAAAAAAAAAAAAAAAAAGCTGCTGGTCTCATTTTGTTGCCCAGCCTGGTCTTGAACTCCTGTCCTCAAGAGATTCTTCTTGCTCAGTCCCCCAATACACATACCCAGCACTGGAAATAGAAAATCTTCAATAAACACATTTATGCTTCACTGTTGTGAAACTGAGTTAGCCCAATATTATATTTTAGCAATTTGGGGGTTTGTTTGTTTGTTTGTGTTTGTTGAGTTGGAGTCCCATTCTGTCATCCAGATGAGGTCTCGCCTGCCCAGACGGGTCTCAAACCCGCGGACTCAGGCAATCCACTCATCTCAGCCTCCCAAAGGCGCGGGATTACAGGCTGAGCCACCAAGCCCGGCTTATTTTATCAATTCTAAGGTGCGCTTTCACTTTTTCATTTTAACATAACTAAAATCAGCATGTATTCTGCAATCAATGACATCTTGCAGCCGGGCTCAGCGTCTCAGCCTGTAAACCCACGCCTTTGGGAGGCTGAGGTCAGTGGATTGCCTGAGCCCACAGGTTCGAGATCCGCCTGGGCAGCGAGAACTCATCTCTACAATAAATCAAAAAATTAGCCGGGCGTGGTAGTGCGCGCCTGT
>NW_007075623.1:0-595 GCF_000164805.1 Carlito syrichta
GATCAAAGACCTAAATGTAAAACCTCATACTATAAGAACCTTAGAAAATGCAGGAGACACTCTTATGGAAATTGGAACTGGCAACCAGTTCCTCTTCAAAACCCCAAGGGCCAATGCCATATAAGATAGACAAGTGGGACCTCATCAAACTGACAGGCTGCTAGAAAGCCAAAGAAACCATAAAGAGAGCAGGGAGACAGCCCACGAACTGGGAAAAAATATTTGCCAACTGTATGTCTGACAAAGGCCTAACATCTGGGATCTACAAGGAACTCAATCATGCTAAGGAAAAAAAAAAAGAACAGTCCCATTACAAAGTTGGTAAAAGATACGAATAGACAGTTCTCAAAAGAAGACATACCAGCAGCCAACAGATACATGAAAAAATGCTCAGCCTCACTAGTCATCAAGGAGATGCAAATTAAAACTACACTGAGAGAGCTCCTAACTTCAGTCAGGATGGTCATCAATTACTCAGAAAACAACAGATGCCGAGAGGATGTGGCGAAAAGGAAACACTTTTACACTGTTGGTAGGAGTGTAAACTAGTACAACCTCTGTGGAAAACAGTTTGGCGATTCCTAAAAGATCTAAA
>NW_007075624.1:0-12552 GCF_000164805.1 Carlito syrichta
TCCACGAACAGGTGTATGAGCACACTGGAACCTATTTCCCTCTGCCTTACAATCTGTCCATTCAGCAGTATGTAGTCTTGTTCCCTAGATTAATAAGGGGGGTATAAAAGAGGAAAATAATGGAGGAAGGAGAGTCAATAGGGAGTTAGAAAGAGAGAAGAGCGAGAGGGAAAACAGATATACATACCAGCTATCAGGTGAGAAAGAGACACAAGGCTGGGAAGAAGTGAAGAAAGACATGTAAGAAAGATTCCCTAAAGCGTACTGATAGCTACACAGAGACAGGCCAAAAAAATCAAGAAACAGTGTAAGTCAGAAGGCAAACAACAAACGTGATCAAAACCAACAGTTGCAATGATAAAATCATAAGTCAAAGTAAGTGACCAGACTAAAGTCACTTCTCTGATCTCCAATTCTGGCCTCTCCCCTTTGTTTTTCGTTGCAGCATAGGGGTGGGGCTTTGTCTCCTGTTTTGCGCCGCTGCCTTAGGAAGTGAGGTAAAGTTTGTTGATAAGTGGGCAGGGCAATGGAAGTCTCTGCCTGGAGAATGGCAAGGCAGTTTATGCAGATCTGTTTTTCTCCACTTGTCTGGGTCCCCCAGCTTGGGGTCTTGTGCTGAGTGCCTCAGCCAGGTTGGGCCTGGAGTTTCAGAGCTCCAAAGCTCCAAAGGGCAGGCGGTGAGTGGCGAGAGTGGCCCTGGGCCCCTCACAGGGTACTTCAGCCAGGAATGGGACTGGTGTCTCTGAGGGGCGGGTGCCCAGGGCCTCCCTGAGTGACCGGCAGCTTGGTGCCGGGTGCCGGGCTGGATACAATGTAGCCAGGGAGGGAGCTGTGAGGGTGCTGGGACCCGAGTCTCCCACACACGCAGTGGAACAGCAGCAGCAGAAGGCTGCAATATCTGGCCCTGCGTGGGACCGAAGGTCCCTGGGCCTCGCACCAGCATGGCTGGTGGTGGGCTGGGGGATCGGGGAAGAGAAGTAAGAGTCTTTTTGGGAACTCACGTTCAGAGAATCTCACAAGTTCACCTATGCCATCTCCATCTTGTTCCCGTCTCCCCAATGACCATTTTAAAGAAAGCAATTTTGATAAAGTGGTGCAGATGAGAGCCAGGTTATAATGGGATTAGAAGGTACATGGGAAAAAAGTGAACGGGAGATGAGAAAATTATTCTTTTAAGAAGTTTGAATTGGAAAGGAAGAAGATAAAGAGAGAGTGTTAGCTATGATTTGCTCAGAAAACCTCATCCTGTGGGACAAAGGAACAAGAGCAAAAATAGGTAAGGAAGTAAATAAGTTTAAGTGTGTGTGTTGGGGGGGAAGGGAGGGAGTGATGGAGTTCATGATGAGTGGCCTCAATTTTTTATCATCCAAGAAGAAGACATGGTCATCTCCTAAGAGGCAAGGAAATAAAAGATTGAGGCAGGGAGAGGGGTTAAGAAAAGAATATTGAAATTTTAAATAATGACCATAAACAAGTAAAGGTGTAAACAAGTGGAACTAAAAATTTACATAAGATCAGAAATCTAAAAATCTACCTGAATATGGATGACAATGAGACTGGATGGGCACGGGAATGGGCGATGGGCGACAGTCATTACAGGTAAGGAAACAATGAATAAGGCTGTGTTTTCAGGGGATGCTTCACATAAACGTTGAAATGTTCTCAGGTGATGACAGGAGGTGGGGCACAGGAAAAGACTGTGAACCAGCCACTGAAGCCTTTGACGTATATGGAGTAGCCAGGAGATGGGAAGATGAAAGGAAGTGGGAAATATATGGTGATGAGTCGAGTGCCATGCACCTAAGAGCAAAAAGAATTTTACAGGAGGAGAGAAAACTATATTGCTGAAGTTGCACTGGAGAGCCAGGAGAGTGCTAGTTGGTGCCTCTTGGGGCCCACAAATCCCAAGGTATGGGGACAGTTGAACGAATTGGGGGAGCAGGTGAAATTCCCCAGAAAGATGAAGCATAGTGGCAGAGTGGATAAAGGATGGGGATGGCAGGGGGAACCCTCTGTATATTTTGGGTAGAGAAACATGTTTTACTGTAATGACAGGAAGGTTTAGTTTTAACCAAACCAAAAAAATCCTAACTTTTGCACAAATTGTTTTTGTGAGAAGAACTGGCTGAAGGTCTTCAGGAGCATCTGTTTTCACTCTCTGGGAGGCTGCTTTACCACCTGTGCAGTGTGATTGACCTTCTTCTCTGGAGGATGTTTGCTCTGACTACGGGCAGGGAGGCAGTAGATCCCAGTCTCAGGGTTCACATCTATCCTTTATATCTTGTTTTTCAACATGTCAATTTGTTATTGATTCAACTTCCTTTGGATAACTCAGGACCTTCTTTTTGACTTTGTTCTTGAATAATTACTATCAATCTAAAATAGAGTTATTTAACCCACTAATAAACTGGAGAACAAAGAATTATCCTTTGCTCACTATTTTACTTAGTCAGAAACTAAGGAAGGGTTGGAGTTTATGTGAACACTCAGATACTGGGGTGTGGCTGGGAGTCAGGGGTTAGGGGCATGGCAGAAATCAGAGTGAACACACTAAGTCTGGGAGACAATGAGACATGGTGGACTAGATACTGGGCAATGACTAAGCCCAAGCCAGTGGGCCACAGTCATAAAATGGTACAACAGGGTGCAATCTCCCAGGGAGCATGTCAGGAATAACCTTGAGCAGGATTGAGCTTGCTTTGGTCAATCTGAGTCCTTCAGCAAGACATGAAGTAAGTGTGTGTATCTATTTAGTGAACGGAGAGTATGAGTAAAGGTAGAAACTGGCAGAAATTAAGCAGATCAATGCAGCTTATCCTTTCACTACATAGTCCTAGTTAATGCATGACTTTTTTTTTTTTTGAGTTGGAGTCTCACTCTGTCACCCAGACTGGAGTACAGTGGTTGCTCCTGGCCACTGCAACCTCAACCTGCTGGGCTCCAGTGATCCTTCCACCTCAGCCTTCCAAGTAGCTGGAACTACAGGCGCACGCTACCACACCCGGCTGATTTTTTGATTTATTGTAGAGATGAGGTCTTGCTGCCCAGGTGGGTCTCGAACCCGCGGGCTCAGGCAATCCACTCACCTCAGCCTCCCAAAGCACAGGATTACAGGCTGAGCCACTGAGCCCAGCAGTGCATGACTTTCATGCAGTTTACTTCCTTCATGTATTCACCATGTCTTGAATATTAAACTCATTTGGATGGCAAGATGAAGCAAGTTGCTAAACTCTGCATTTGAGATTAATATCCGCTTTCCTCCATCCAAAATTTGAACCAGACTCGTCATATTAGTTGAGAAGCTACAACATGTATCTTCATTAGCTCTGATTAACTTCTGAAATGGTGTACATGTGTTATAATAGACAGGGCACTCTGCATGCATTGCTGACACACTGACCTCTATGTTTTAATCCTCTTTGGTATAGAGAACAATCTGGACAGCAGCTGTTGTTTCCAAGTTAATAATAATAATAACAATACTTTCTCCATTCAATTAATGACTATCTCTAGCTTTTATAAGTTTATTCTTTCCCTTTTACTTGCCAAGTTCTGTCTGTATCTCTGTGCAGTGTAGAAGTCCGAGCAGCCACACCCACTTTGCTACCAACATGGCATAAATACTCTCATCTGGAAGGGTAATTTATGACTGGAGAGAGGATTGGGCAAGGAAGAAAAGGAAGATGAATAAAACCAGCTAATGAGGTTGGTAGAGGAGGGGAAGGCCTCTTGGAGAGTGCTCAGAGAAATTAGTGGAACTGCTGGAGGACGGGAGGGATGGCAACCAGACGGCAGAGGACCCAGTAACACACAGATAGCCCAAGTAAGTTATGCCAGGAACAGGGGACTGGGGAAGTACTGGAGGAGAAGAGAGAGAAAACTATCAAGACAGTAACTCCTAATTTTAACTGGAACTCTAGAATAGGAACAAACAAAAAGTAGGACTTTCCTTCCTTGGTACCCTGAACTGAGTATATACTCAATCTCTGATGATCTCTTCCATTCTTTTCTTTCTTTCACCACTCTGTCTTTTCTTTTCCCCCCTCTATTTCTTCTGACCTATTGAAACATCTCCACGTTGAAGAGTTCCTTGATGTCATCATCACCCTCAAACCATCACTTCGTCAGTAAAGGAAATTGTAGCTATCTAATAAAGGAAAAGGGAATGTGACTAATGTCTAGGGCAAACCAAGCGGCAGTTCAAAAAACATTGTGACTTCAAGAAAGCAGCAGATGAAATATCCCTTTGATCACATCCGATGTCACCTCATGGAGTTTGGATGATGTCTTGTGACTGAAAACTACTTTTCCAAGATAGTACAAGTCAGTAAAAAGTAGTATTTTGAAAAGCCCTTTTCTCTCAATCGTCTTTGGTTCTAAAGCGAGATCTTTTTTGTTTCTTTGTTCTTGTTTTTTGGTTCTGTTCCAAAGAACACAAAAACAATCTTTGGGACTCTCCATTTCTCAGGTGCTCCCTGTCACCGAATCCTTCACATGGATTAAATAGGTATGGCATCAGTAGCATGATTTGGAGGCAGAGAAAGCGAGAGAAGGTCATGCCGTCCTAACATGAGCTTCTGGGTTGGGGATGTCTGTAGCTTGTCTACTAGAATAGTAACCATGAAGCATCATCTGGAAAGGAAATTTTTAGCCTATGTTGAGGAGGTTTTCTGCATCGCTGAAGCTGTGATAGGAACAGTCTTCTCTTTGGAATAGAAGACCACATTCTCTATAGGGAGCATCTAATGAGTTCAAGAGACTATTGAGCTCTGGTCTCATGATCCTTCTTAAAATATCTCTTTAGTGAGAATATTAAGTCTCTGTTTGTTCATAGTAAAGTTTTAAATTTCACTGATGCCAAGAATCTAAATGTCTTTGACTATATATGAGCTTATAAAGAGACCAAGTTTTTGTTTCCTTTTTTATAGGCCACAGGGCGTGTGCTTTAATAGACCTTTAACTCTGTGCATCAGTGCAAACATAATATTGCCTAGTGGCTTGAAGGTCACCAATAAAGATACTTGATAAGTATCATAAGGTAATAGGAATAGGCATAGAGTTTCTATGGATTAAGGGACTAGAAACAGATGTATGTATACAATTATCTCTCTTTTCAGTAGCTTTGTGATGTCCTTCTCTGCTTGAAATAATTCATTTATTATTCTTATTTTATTTTATGTTTTCTAGACTCTATTTCTCCTTTTTGTTAAAAAAAATAATGCCTTAGGTAAGCATATGCTGAAGTAGAAATTCCATTAGCATTCCTATCATAATGAAGATCATCATAGTAATGAAAAGGACCAGAGACTGAGAGTTGAACCACCTTCTTCACCGTGGTCTGAGGATAATGCTGATGGCAAAGAACTAGTAGACTTATTTTGACTAAATAATCTAAGTGTAGAGTGGGAGACTTGAGTATGATGTCAAATACTGAATATTCATACAAATATTATGTTTTAAAAAGTCAAGATATTATTTATCCTGGAATAAGTACCCCAAATGTGGATGAGTGTCTTTTGTCTGATCTTCATAACAGCCTAGTCTTTGCCTCTCTGCCCCTGAAAGTCAGTGCTGGCTGGGTGTGTCATCAGAGTCTGATTTGGTCTGACTCTGCTGTTCCCTAAGTACCAGTCCTTCGGTGTGACACTTTCTTTTCTTGCATGCTTTCTAGGGCGTACATGAGTGTGAAGGAGCTGAAGGAGGGCCTACAACTCAACAGTACTCACTTCCTCAATGTCTACTTTGCCAGCTCAGATGGGGAAGAACTTGCAGGTGCTGCCACCTGGCCTTGGGACAAGGAAGCCATCAGTCACCTGGGTAAGTGAAATGAGGACCAAATATAGTAGAAAAAACAAGATCTGAAGAAAATTTATAAAGTGAGTTTGGGGGAAAAATAAAGAAACAAAATGAATTAACTGCTTTGGGCTGAGTGTGGATTTTGGTAGAGCCCTTCAAAATGTTTTTAATGTAGGTAAGTAAGAGGTATTAGGGCAAATAGTGGCAAATACTCAGAATGTTCTAAACTGAATTTAGATGTAAATAAATTGCTGGCATAGAATAACATTCATTTGAGGTCTTGGAGAGCCCTAAGTGGACAACTATCAAGAAGGTGGCTAGACTGTGAAACCTGGTTTACAGTAATCACTGTTCTAAAAGACAGATGAGCTTCTTGCATGAACTGGGCTTCAAAGCAGATCCTGAGAAAAAGGGTGACCACTTTAACATCGAATACAACCACTGGATACTTAAGAAAGATAATCCCTTTTACACTGTCATACTATTATAAAGGGAATCTTTTTGACCAATCAGTAAGGGTCATTAGAGTCAGTTTAATAAACATGTGGATAAAGAGTAATTATTGAACATAATTTGTATACATTTTCAAAAAGTCTTCGATAAAATTCTGACAAAATTTATTTTAAAATTAATTACCATAATTGAGAGGAATATTTTATGTTGTAAAGATAATGATTATAGATACTGGAAAGAATTTTATAAGTGATTTAAAAGAGGGTATGTGGAATTAATCTTCTTAGTAATTAAATAGAAAACAGGAATAAATTGAAGATTACATAATGCTGCCAAATACCAGGTATTGTAGGCTCATTTTGAAATGGAATCTAATTCTGAATTGTACCCCACATCCTTAAAATAAAACATTAAAACAAAAAGAAATGTAGTCCAGAACATATTGAGTTGAAAATATGAGCAAATGCCCAAAGGATAGCTAGTGTTGTAGATTGGGGAGAGAGAAAGATGAGCAGTAGGTTAATAATAGACAAAAAATTCTCCTCATCAAAAGTAACAGTAGCAAAGGCAGCATATAACACAATAAAGTTACCCTTGCTTGCTTTGGTTTCACTACTGGGGAGACAAAAATTAGAGTTCAGGCCTTCCAAGGCAATCAAGACTTGAGGGACCAAGACCCCAGAGAAATGGGGATCACAAAAAGTGGACCTGATTTTCTGCTCCTGATTGCCTTTTAAGTTAATTGCTAATTACTAAGCTACTCATTCTGTCAGTGGTCAAGAAAGTAAGTAAACTATAACTTCTAAAAGACTGAAAAGCCAAACTGTGATTTTAGAAGTCTCTTACTAGGAGAGAAAAAATTTGGAGTTGAGGCCCTGTCAAGGAGACAAGACTCTGAAACAGCCCTGTGCAAGATAGTCTGGCTTATACAGAGATAGTCTGGCTTATACAGAGCCCAAAATCCATCCTGAAATACTTAGGCTGTGTATGAAGGAAGTTTATCTGCCTATATTGTACTCGCCTACATTGTATCTGCCTACATTGTAACAAAAAAAGGTAAATTTTTTTTGAAGACATCATCAAAAACCTCTGCAAGTGTTTATGTGCAATGTCCAACAATCAATAAAAATTTTTTTAGCTATTACAGGGGACAGGGTCAAATGATGTTGAACAAAACAAACAAATGATACAGACCCACAAATTATCCAGATATTGGAGTTACTAAACACTGACTTTAATTATAATTAATGCATAAAAATAGATTAAAAACATGCATAGTATCTTCTGAATAATTGGAATCTATAATAGTGAATCAAATGGAAATTTTACCCTAAAAATAAATACCAATAACAAAAACTAAGAAATTAATAAATGAGTTTATGATCAGAAGAATTTAAAAACTAGACAATTGTAGAAAATTTGCAAATTAATGCCCAGAGAAAAAAGTGATAAAAATATAAAAAAGAGCTTAGAAAACACTTAAGACCCAATGACAAATTTCTAATGTAAATTGGAGTTCTAGAAGAGGAGAAAAAATTGGGAGGCCAAAGAAATATTTGAAGAGATAATGGTGGAGAATCTTGCAAACTGACAAAATATATCAAACCATAGATTCAAGATGTTTTACAAGCCACAAACAAAATAAATTGAAAGAAAATATTTACAAAACACATATCTGGCAAATGGCTTGTATCTAGAATATATAAAGAACTCTTAAACCTTAATGATAAAACAAACAAACATTTCCATTCAAATTAGTTGAAGACATGCACAGACATTTTATCAGAGAAATAAGCACATGAAAAAATGTTTGATATAATTAACTATTAGGGAAATGCAAATTAAAACCACAGCCAAGTATCACTTCATACCTATCAGAAGAGCTAAAATAAAAATTAGTGACTAAATTACTAAATGCTGATGAGAATGTAGAAAAACGGTGAGAAAGTGAAATGGCAAAGCTACTCTGGATAATACTTTGCCAATTCTTTTTCTTTTTTTATAAAACTAAACATATACTTACAATATTGTTTGGTAAATGGACTCCTGATCATTGTTCCTAGAGAAATGAAAATATATGTCCCCTCAAAAACCTGTACATGAATGAATTGTCATAGCAGCTTTTATCTCCAAGCTAGAAATGACAAAAGTGTTCTTTGGCACTGACTGCTTAAATAAACTGTGGTACATCTACACATAGGAATGCTATACAACAAGTATTAATCAACTGCACAAATATTAATACATACAACTGCTTGGATGAATTTCAAGGGCATTATGAAAAAAGCCAATCTCAAAAATTACATGATATTCTATTTCATTTTTAGAGTATTCTCAAAATTCTAGAGATAGAGAACAAATTAGTGGTTGCCAGGAGTTAAGAATGAGGAGAGGACAGAGGGTTGGGAGCAAGAGAAATAAGCATATAAGAGGGGTGTGTGTGTGTGTGTGTGTGTGTGTGTGTGTGTGTGTGTGTGTGTGTAGCAAATGGGAGGTCTTAATGGTGATGAACCAGTTCTGTATCTTGATTGCGGAGATGATTACACAAATGTATACATGTGATAAAATTGCATAGAACTACACACACACACACACACACACACACACACATACACACACATAAAAACTAGTGAAGTATAAGGCCTGTGACCTGTATCCATAAGCAGGGTATTTTGCACGTAGCAGGTGCTCTGTGAATGCTCACTGAATGAAGGGATAGATGAATAAATGGGTAAAGGCATTAAATTTAAATCACTTCAAGAAACGTTTAAGTTATCTCATGAATCCTTGACTTATAATGGAATTGCAAAAGAAACAAGGGCTATTTATATTTTAGTCTTAGTCTTTTGAGAAATAACCATTCTGTCCTACAACATGATTCTTAAAATGCTTTTCAGAAGTAGAATACTAGACTGAACAGGTCACAGATCTGACTTAATAGGAAATTGCTTGTGTTCTTACTTATTTCTTCCTGTTCAATCATAACTGTGATTGAACAAAAGAATCGTATTGACCTAGATCAGGTGTAGGGTGATATAAAAAGTTGCATAACATGATAGAGGAAGACATTTAGAATGTTCAAAATAGAGCCTTTCAAGATTCAAGATGGGATTATCTGTTTGTGTCAACATTCAAAGACCCTACGTGTTCACGGTCAGCTGGGTGACCTAACAGATAAGAGCACTAGCCTGAAAGTTTGAAGACTGAATCTAATTTCTACCAATGGCTTAAGCCACTGTGTGGAAAGACCAAGATAATTGTCATCCTGCTTCGCCATTAACACAATTTTTGCCCCTTAGTGTGATTTTATGCTTTCAATGCTGTGTTAACACAAGGAAGAATTTTTTTATAGGTTGATGAACTGAGTGTGATTCTCCTGAGCTGTAGTGTTCAGTGGTTTGAACATTTTTAGTCATAGTAAACAGCACCTGAATTGAAAATATATCTTCAAAAATAGAATACTTACATTAGTGGTAAACCAGCCCTTTTATAAGCCTTGGATATCATACTCATGGTAGTTCATTCATTCATTCAAAGTAAAATTGTTGAATCAATTTTGTGGCAATGACATAGATAGAATAATGAAAAGAGTCCATTCTTAAGGGGTGCACAGGATGACTGGAGGCAGATGTGTAATATGAATGTGTAGTGCCATGTAATGGCACCATACATGAGTTTAGGCAGGAACATGAAGAAGAAAGTTCCTTAATGCACTGAAATGATCAGGGAAGAGTTCCCGAGGGGCTGGAGCTTGCCATGAGAATTAAGGGACAAGCAGGAGTTTGCTTGACAGACAGTGAAGGACATTACAGAGTGAAAGAACTGGCAGATGGCAGGGTTCAGCAATGCTAAGGACCTGCACACAATGAGAAGAGAAGTGGGTGTGATTGGCAAGGTCACAGCAGTGTCCTGCAAACTTATTCTTTCTCTTGTACCCTTGAAAAGACTTGAAAGCTCTGTACCTCTTCATATATTCTTGGAGTAGCAGTGAATAATTTAATCATAAGTCTAATAGATAGTGATATCTGGTTTTTTATTTTATTTTAAACTATTGACATTTAAAAATAAACCTTAAACTTAGTTCTCTAAGTATGTTCTCAGGACCATGCCAATTTGATAATCATCATTTATTTAAACAAATTCATGATCATGTACTTTTTAAAACTTGGGTAATAACTAATTGCTCCTCTGAATTTGTTTTTTCATAATTTCCATAATTTTATAGTAACATAGCATACACATGTATTTGTTTTCAGAGTCTTTAGTTGGTCACCTGTTTCTCAGCTAAAAATTATTTCAAATAAAGTAACTTTTGTGATCATGTTTTGTTAAACTAGACTTTTTATTTTGAGATAAATGCACATTTACATGTATTTGTAATAAATAACACAAAGAAATTCTGTATAACCTTTACACATTTCCTCCTCAATGATAACACCTTGTAAAAACTGTCATATAATATCACAAAACAGATGTTAGTGTTGATATTGATATAAGTTATAAAATGTTAAAAGTTACTTCTCAGTTGAGTTATCATTTTAAATGATTACTTTCCTACAATGAATCAAAACAATTTTTAAATGCTGGTTAATAACTTGTAAACCAACAAAAATCCCATGGAAATGTGCATTTTCAGGAGATGAGTGTGGCTGCCCCACCGTCAGGTCTTGTGTCTGTGACTGTATAGTTATTATTGCCATAATGATACAGGATTTGGCATCAATTATATTGTTTCTCTTTTCTTTCATAGCTCTAAGTGCTGAGAAACTTTGTTCACCTAAATAAGTAGATGGGGAAAAGATAAGTCATGTTTGATTGACTGAGTGGACAACGGAAATGGAAGAGCAATTGAAGAGAGTTTGGCTTTGGCTATGTTGAGCTTGGTCTTTAAAATCTGACTGAGAAAGGGCTTCCACAGAAGAGGGAGGAGGAGCTGGTTCAGAGGAGGATCAGAAAGCAAAGGACAGAGAGTTTGAGAAAGTTCCCTGGGCTCCACAGATATAACTACTGCCAAGGGAGTTGCATTGTGGGCAGGTAAGATGAGGGCCTGCCACTCTGACACAGAAGCTAGACACTTCCAAGCACTTTGGGGAAGCCACCTTCCTACTTGTTCTAGAGAACATCTGTGCTGCCATAGAACATTGAGAGGACCTGATCAGGCCACAAGCAACATGCCCTAATGTGCATGGGACCTGGGGGCCCTGTGAGAGGGAACTTGAACCTGGCTCTTGGGGATTTAAATTTAACAGATCTTCAGATGAGTCCCAGATAAAGTGACTTGAATTGGAAAATAATCTCTCTGAACGATGGAGCGGGCTGTGGCTTCATGTAGACAGGAAAAGTGAGATCTCAAGTGAGTTTCCTCCCTGGGCCTTAGTTTCCTCACATGTAAAGTGGAAATAATATGCATGAGTAGGGATGCCTGGCATATAGCAGGGATTCAATAAATATAAACTTTCGCAGTAGTAGAGAAGTTCCAAATACTGTGTGTCTGTGGTTGCCCTCTCTGGTCATGCTCTCAGCCTCACACCTCACTTCCAACTTGAAGATATTTTTAGTGCCCTGGAAACATCTTGACTTTTGTATAAAGGAAATAAATATGTTTTCAGGAATCCAACGACTTGCAATAGTAAATCTATTTTTAAGTAGCAAAGGGAGTTTCCTCACAAATCAGAGAAGGAAAAACAAAGAAATCAATTTGTTCAAGAAAAACATTTAAAATACACACTAGCTTGAAACTCAAAAAAACAAAATAAAAAATATATATTCAGAGAAGGAAAAGGTAAGTGAAGGTGGCAGCTTGGCAGAGTTGGGTAGCTGCTTGGGGAAGGTCTGTGAATGAACGTCATGGAGCCCAGTGGACTGGAGTAGGGTGACTGTCACAGGGAAGATGCAGGTAGAGAAAGTCAAAGCAACAGCTGGGTAGGGGGAAGGGAAGGTGAAAGCTGCAGAAACTAGGTCAGAGGTGAGATACTTTTCCCCTACCCAGAACTTTGTAAGGGTCTCCCAGGATGAACCTCAACTTCCTTTTAACCAAAGAGTTGTACATTGAGATTAGGGAGTTACACCAGTTGTGATACATTCACGCTCAATGTGGAGGAAGCTTTTGGTAATGAGAAAAAAAAAACATTGATTTTACAAGTGGGAAACCTTTGGCAATGTCAGCCAGATTGTTTTTGTGGAGTGCAGGTGCAGAAACCAGGGCAGGATAGTGAGAGGAGTCCACAGAAGGTGAGGCAGGCATGTGGATCTTTCAAGACGTTTGGCTGTGAAGGCATAAAGCGTTAGTATGGGAACGTGATG
>NW_007075625.1:0-350 GCF_000164805.1 Carlito syrichta
TTTTTTTTTTTGAGTAGGAGTCTCACTCTGTCGCTCAGGCTGGAGTACACTGGCACAATCATGGCCACCACAGCCTCAACCTGCTGGGCTCAGCCTTCCAAGTAGCTGGAAACACAGGTGTGTACCACCAAGTCCAGCTAAATTTTTTTTTTTGGTTTATGGTGGAGATGAGGTCTAGTGCTAGTCTTTAAGTTTCCCAGGTTGGTCTCCAACCCCTGGACTCAGGTAATCCTCTCGCCTCCACCTCCCAAAGTGCTAGGATTATAGGTGTAAGCCACTGCACCCAGTGAATTTCTCCACATTTTTGTCAACACTTGCTCTTTTCTGTCTTTTTTATTAACGCCATCCTC
>NW_007075626.1:0-317 GCF_000164805.1 Carlito syrichta
CCCCGGCCTCCCAAAGTGCTGGGAACTACAGGCATGAGCCACCACACCCAGCTGTTCCCCCTTTCCTTTCTCCCATGATGGTGGTCTCCCTGGTCCTCCCACTCTCCTGGACCCTGGGGTCTCTGCCCACTCATTGCTGTTTTCTCTATCCACCAGTGCTCTTAACTACAGCAGCAGCTGATCCCACTGTGTCCATCCTCTCACATCTGCCCAAAACAAAACATGCTTAATGAAAAAAGGGGCAGCCGGGCTCGGTGGCTCAGCCTGTAATCTCGCGCCTTTGGGAGCCCGCGGGTTCGAGACCTGCCTGGGCAGGC
>NW_007075627.1:0-352 GCF_000164805.1 Carlito syrichta
CTTCTCCCGCCTAGGACTCTAAAACCACCTCTTTAACTCCTATAAGCATTCAAAAAAGTGGGCAGAGATTTCCCTCCCTCCCATCCTGCTTCGACTCATTCAACTCTTGGCCTTAACAGGTATTAGGTCCCACTGCGAATCGGGTCTTTCTCGCCCTTGTGCAGGTCTCTCTCTCCCCCTAGGCGGGATCCCGATTCCAGGCCTGTGGCCAATCCTGCTCTCTCGGACTCTCCCCACCCTTCTGAATGCCCCAGTCACATTCACACTAGCACTCGTTCAATAGGTAAGTCCCTCTCCCCAAACAAGGGAGTAAAAACTTTCTGGGGAACTCCAGAGGGAACGGACTTTAAAC
>NW_007075628.1:0-372 GCF_000164805.1 Carlito syrichta
CTGGCTAGGCAGCCAACTAGCTAGCTAGTGGGCTGACCAACTGGCTAGCCAGCCAGCTTAAATAGTCATCCGGCTGGCTAGACGGTCAGATAGCCAGCTGGCTTCACTAGACAACCACTCTGCTTGTTAGCTGGCTAACCAGCTGACTTATCTAGTGGGCCACCTAACTGTCCAGCCTGCTAACCAGTCAGCATAACTTGTCAGACATCTAGCTAGCCTGCTGGCTTACAAGCTGACTTAGCTAGCTGACTTAACTATATACCACCTGGCTAGCCAGCTGGCTTAACTAGCTCGCCTCCTAGTTAGCCAACCGGCTAACCAGCTCACTTAATTCGCCAAATTGACTAGCTAGCCAGTCGGATTAATTACCTA
>NW_007075629.1:0-317 GCF_000164805.1 Carlito syrichta
GGTTGCTCTCAGACGGGACCACCAAACTCTGGGACATGCAGGGACAGGGCTGAGGATGTGATCTATAAATGCAACACCTCAGTGATCAAGTCAGGGAGACACTGCATCCTCCTTCTCAGTAAAAAACAAGCAGAATTAACATGAGCTGTTACAACCATGACTGTAATTGGGAAGACAGGAGAGGAACCCCTTCGTCTTCTAAATGAAGGGTGGGTAGAGAAAGGATGTTTCCTCTCATCCCAGCTCATCCCAGCCAGTGCAGATCTCTCAGGAGAACTGCGTGATGATGGGATAAGGGTCTGGGTCGGTCCCAGCAA
>NW_007075630.1:0-336 GCF_000164805.1 Carlito syrichta
CTACATTCCATTCCATTCCAATCATTCGATTCTATTTTTCTCCTTTCCCTTCCATTCAATTTGATTCGATTCCATTCCTCTCCTTTAAATTCCATTACATTCGTATCCATTCCATTCCTCCCTATTGCATTCCTCTCCATTATATTCCTTTTCATTTCCTACCTCTCGGCTACATTCCATTCCATTCCTCTCCATTCCATTCAATTTATCTCCATTCCTTTCCATTTCTCCATTCCCTTCCATTCCGTCTTCACCACTCCATTCCATTCCATTCCATTCCATTCCTTTTCATTCTATTCCCCTCCATTTCATTCCTCTCCATTCCATTCCATTCCA
>NW_007075631.1:0-316 GCF_000164805.1 Carlito syrichta
CTCTGAGCTCAGGCGTCCCTCTGCTGGCCACGCCTGGTACGGCGGCTCCCAGGCCGCAGGTGGGAGCGCCGCGGAGGCCCAGGAGAGACTCCGCCCTCAACTGCTCAGGGGGCCCCGCCCGCCTAGAACCTCGTTCCCAGCCTCCCAGGTCCCCCGCGTCTCCTCCAGTTACCCCCCTCCCCAGCTGCCTCCAAGCTGCCGGCCTCCCGTCCCTTCGTGTCCCAGAAGCCCAGGCCGCTCTCCACGCCCAGATTGCCTTCCTCCAGCCCAGCTGCGGGGATGGACTCACGACCCCCCCCCCCCCCCCCCCCCCCCC
>NW_007075632.1:0-317 GCF_000164805.1 Carlito syrichta
AAGTTAGCTAGTTTGGTAAGTCAGTTAATTAAGTCAGCTGGCTAGCTAGTTAAGTCAGCTAGTAATGTCAACTGGCTAGCCAGCTGCCTAGCTGGGTATCTAGCTAGTTAAGTCAGCTGGCTAGTCAGTGGCTAGCTAGTTAAGTCACCTAGTTAACTCAGCTTGCTAGCCAACTTGTTAGCTAGGTAGCTAGGTAGTTAAGTCTGCTGGTAAGCCAGAGGGATACATTGGTACCTATCTAGTTAAGTCGGCAGGCTATCCACCTGGCTAGCTCGAGGTGTCAGCTAGTTAAGTCAGCTGGCTAGCCAGCTGGCTAA
>NW_007075633.1:0-727 GCF_000164805.1 Carlito syrichta
AAGTAGCTAATCAGCTAGTTAAGTCAGCTAGCTAGCAAGCTAGCTAGTTAAGTCAGCTAGTAACTCAGCTAACTTCAGCTAGCTAGTGAAGTCAGCAAGCTAGAGAGTTAGATAGCTTGTTTGCTAGTTAGTTATATCACCTAGATAACCAGCTAGCTAGTCAAGTCTGCTAGCAAATCAGCTAGTTACTTAGCTGACTACTTGGCTAGCAACTCAGCTATCTGGTCAGATAACTAGTTAGATCGCTCATTTTCCATCAGGTCAGCTAATTAGCCAGCTCGCTCACCTGCAAACCAGTCAGCAAACAAGTCAGCTCACTCGCCAGCCAACAGGTCAACTAAATTGTCAGCTCACTCGCAAGTGAACAGGTCAGCTAATTAGTCTTCTTGCTCGCCAGCTAACTAGCTAAATCAACTCACCGGTTGGCTTGCTGACCAGCCGACTAGTTAAGGCAGCTCACATGTGAAGTCACTCGCCAGACAACAAATTAAGCCAGCTCACCGGTTGGCTCATTCGCAGGCTGACTAGTTAACTATGATCATTCGGCTGACTCGCTAGCTGACTAAAGTTATCTGACCAGTCAGCTCACTCGCTGGCTGACTAGTTAAGTCAGCTGACCAGTTGGCTTCCTTGCCAACCAAATTGTTGAGTCAGCTGAACAGACGGCTCACTCACAGGCCGACTAGTTGTCAGGTCACCAGTGGGCTCACTAGCCTGCTGACCAGTT
>NW_007075634.1:0-371 GCF_000164805.1 Carlito syrichta
GATAGACAAATGGGACCTCATCAAACTGACAAGCTTCTGCAAAGCCAAAGAAACCATCAAGAGAGCTGGGAGACAGTCTACAGAATGGGAAAAAATATTTGCCCACTGTATATCTGACAAAGGCCTAACATCCAGGATCTAGAAGGAACTCAAACGTGCTGAAAAGAAAAAAGCAAACAGCCCTATTAAAAAGTGGGCAAAAGATATGAATTGACATTTCTCAAAAGAAGATATATGAGCAGCTCACAGATACATAACAAAATGCTCAGACTCACTAAAGTCAAAGAAATGCAAATTAAAACCACACTGAGATGCCACCTAACTCCAGTCAGGATGGCCATCATCAATAACTCAAAAAACAACAGATGCTG
>NW_007075635.1:0-445 GCF_000164805.1 Carlito syrichta
GGAGCGGCCACTGCACTCCAGACTGGGCGACAGAGTGAGACTCCAACTCAAAAAAATAAATAAATAAACAAATAAAAATAAAAATTAGCCTGTAGTCCTAGCTACTTGGAAGGTTGAGGTAGAATTGTCTGAGCCCAGGAGGTCGAGACTGAGCCCAGGAGATCGAGGCTGCAGTGAGCCTTAATAATGCCACTGTATTCCAGCCTAGATGATGGAATGAGAAGTCCTCTGACCTTAAAAAAAAAGTTCTAAGGGTGGGCATAGTGGCTCACACCTGTCATCCCAGCACTTTGAGAGGTGGAGGCGAGAGGATTGCCTGAACCCCGGGGTTCGAGATCAGCCTGGACAACTTGGCCAGACCTCGTCTCTACAATAAATCAAAAAATTAGCTGGGCATGGTGGCACATGTCTGTGGTTCCAGCTACTTGGAAGGCTGAGGCGGAAG
>NW_007075636.1:0-649 GCF_000164805.1 Carlito syrichta
CCCGCGGACTCCCAAGGCGCGGGACGACAGGCCGAGCCGCCGCGCCCGGCCACGAAGCAGCTCTTTAGTGGGCAGCCCTCGAGCTTGGACAGCCGGTGTCTCAAAAACACGCGCAACCAGCAGTGGCGGCCTGTGCGTGCAACCCTCGCACTCCGGGAGGCCGAGGCAGGGCTGCTGGAGCCCAGGAGCGAGGGACCCGACTGGACACCGCAGGGAGACCTCCCCTGCCCCAAGGAAGTGTGAGCACTGGGGGCATCTAGAGGTCGTCAGCCAGCACCTTAGAAACGGGAGAAGCTCAAGACTCTCGAGGCGTTCGCTCGCTGAAGAGCAGGGGGATCCGGCCCCCTCGCGACCCCGCGGCCTGAGTTCACGGGCGCAGGCCTTGCACCAGCGCCCGCGCCGCCTCCCTCGAAGCCCGCGCCGCCGCTGCCCACGGCGGCCGGCGCGCTGCAGGCAGAAAGCGAGCCCGGCAGATGGGCGGGACCTCGCCGGTCGTGCTACCCAGCCCCGGGGCGGGGCGGGGCGGGAGGCAGGGCCGGGTCGCTGGGGAGCACGCAAAAGCCGGTCTTGCCGTGGGCGGCACCCGCCCCTCGGCCCGGAGCCGCCGCGGCTCGAGCCCTCTCCGGGGAGCGCCCTTCTGTCCGCGGCA
>NW_007075637.1:0-315 GCF_000164805.1 Carlito syrichta
AGAAATTAAAAGGTTTCTGGAAACAAATGAAAATAAAGACACATCTTACCAAAACCTCTGAGATACTGTGAAAGCAGTATCAAAAGAGGAACTCATTTTTTTATGAACACACAACAAGAAAATGGAAAGATCACAAGTTAATAGCATAACAGATCACCCAAGGGAACTGGAAGGACAACACCACCAAAACCCTAACTTCAGCAGAAGAATCTGAATCACCAAAGAAAAAGCCCAAATATGGGACATAAAAGATAAAAATATCATGAAAAAAAATCAATGAAACAAAATGCTAGTTCTTTGAAAGGATAAACAAGA
>NW_007075638.1:0-478 GCF_000164805.1 Carlito syrichta
CTGGCTAGTTAAGCTGGCTGGCTAGCCAGCCGACCAGCAGAGTGCCCGCCTAGTTAAGCTGACTTGCTATCCAACTGGCTGCCTAATTAAGGTGGCTGCCTAGCCAGCTGGCCTGCCCGCTAGCTGGCTAGCTGGCTCCCTAGCCAGCTAGACAGTCAGGTAGCTAGCAAGTAAAGCCAGATGGTTAGCAGTGTAGCTAGTTAAGTCAGCTGGCTAGCCAGCTATCCAGCCAACTTGCTAGTCAGCTACTTAAGTCAGCTAACAATCCAGCTAGCTAGCTAAATCAGCTAGCAAGTCAGCTAACTATTCAGCTAGCTAGTTATGTCAGCTAGCTATTCAGCTTGCTAGTCAGCTATCTAGCTGGTCAACATCTATTAACTATCTAGCTAACTAGCCAGTTATCTAGCTAATTAAGTCTGCTAGCTAGACAGCTAGATATCTTGTTTGGTATCAAGTTATGTCAGCTAGATAGCCAGCT
>NW_007075639.1:0-459 GCF_000164805.1 Carlito syrichta
CCACTGCACTCCAGTCTGGGCGACAGAGTGAGACTTCAACTAAAAAAAATAAATAAATAAATAATAAATAAAAAATAAATAAAATAAAATTTTTATTTTAATATGGAGAAAATATGACTCACAGTACCTATAAATTAATAAGAAGTATTTTTTCATTGAAAACTGACAAGCAGCAACAGAACAAATGCCAACTGCCATATATAATGAAAGGAATAAGGAATTTTGTATGGAATTGTTTTGGGGACTTACATTTTTTCTTCTTGAGACAGGGTCTTGCTCTGTCATGCAGGCTGGAGTATAGTGGTGTGATCATAGCATTATTTGTTTTTGGTTTTTTTTGAGTTGGAGTCTCACTCTGTCACCCAGACTGGAGTGCAGTGGCATGCTCCCGGCCATTGGAGCCTCGACCTGCTGGGCTCCGGCTATTCTTCCACCTCAGCCTTCCAAGTAGCTGGAACT
>NW_007075640.1:0-561 GCF_000164805.1 Carlito syrichta
AGGTGAGTGGATTGCCTGAGCCCGCGGGTTCGAGACCCGCCTGGGCAACTTGGCGAGACCTCATCTCTACAATAATTCAAAAAATTAACTGGGCATGGTAGCGCTCACCTGTAATTCCAGCTACTCGGAAGGCTAAGGTGGAAGGATCACCGGAGCCCAGCAGGTCGAGGCTACGGTGGCCAGGAGCAGCCACTGCACTCCAATCTGGGCAACAGAGTGAGACTCCAACTCAAAAACAAAACAAAACAAAACAAAAAAACAAAAAGGCTGGGCTTAGTGGCCCAGCCTGTAATCCCAGCTCTTTGGGAGGTGGAGGCGAGTGGATTGCCTGAGCCTGCAGGTTTGAGGCCCATCTGGGCAACTTGGTGAGACCTCCTCTCCACAATAAATCAAAAAGTAGCTGGGCCTGGTAGCACGTGTCTGTGACTACTTGGAAACCTGAGGCGGAAGGATCGCCGGAGCCCAGCAGGTTGACTCTGGGGTGGCCATGAGTGTGCATGCCACTGCACACCAGCCTGGGCGAAGGAGTGAGACTCCAACTCAAAAAAAAAAAAAAAAAAA
>NW_007075641.1:0-521 GCF_000164805.1 Carlito syrichta
AAATAAATAACAAACTAATTAGCATGGAAAGCAGAATTAGCCAAGCAGAAGAAAGAATCTCAGAACTTGAAGACCAAAATGCAGAACTAACCCAAACTCTCAAAAACATAGAAAAGAAGCTTAAAAATTCAGAACAAAACCTTCAGGAGATGAATGACTACTTCAAGAGACCCAATCTAAAAGTAATTGGCCTTCCTGAGGCAGAGAGAGAGTCAGAGGTCACGCTGCGACAAACATTTCATGAAATCATTCAAGAAAACTTCCCTCATCTCATCAGTGATGCAAAAACTCAGGCACAAGAAATTCAGAGAACCCCTGCAAGACAACAAATGAGAAGACCAACTCCCAGACACATAATAATTCACCTAAACAAAGTAGCAGTAAAAGAAAAAATCCTAAAGGCAGCAAGAGAAAAAGGCCAGACTACCTACCAGGGAAGACCAATTAGAAAAGCAGCAGATTTAGCCACAGAAACCCTTCAGGCTAGGAGAGCCTGGAGCCCTATCTTCAACGTTCTAAAA
>NW_007075642.1:0-483 GCF_000164805.1 Carlito syrichta
CTCGAACCCACGGACTCAAGCAATCCACTCACCTCGGCCTCCCAAAGTGCTGGGATTACAGGCTGAACCACCAGGCCTGGCCAGCATTTTTTAAAATCCGTACTTAAACATAGTAACATAGCAAAATCAAAATATTAAGGATAAGAAAAAAATAATCTTAAGACCCAACAGGCTAGATCTAAAATTCAAGATAACAAAAATGCAGAAAATAAGAAATCAGAGGGACATTAAGGTATTCTTGTTTTGTCAAGGATAATAGAGATACTATTAAGTTTAGAATTTTATAGTAAAATTATATGTTTAAGGGCAGAGATAGAGGACAGAAAACACACATTATAATCTTCCCTGAAATTTCACAAAAAAATGGATTTTTAAAAGGCCATAAAACTTTGGGAGGCTGAGGTGAGTGGATTGCCTGAGCCCATGGGTTCAAGACCCGCCTGGGCAACTTGGCAAGACCTCATCTCTACAATAAATCAAAAA
>NW_007075643.1:0-800 GCF_000164805.1 Carlito syrichta
ACCACGAATCTGAAACGACCCTGAGGCCTAAACCCTGGGCCCTTGGAACAAAGTCCTCCGCCCTCTGTGGGCTCAGACCTGTCGCATCCCTGCCGCCCCCCACCTGCACAGCCGAGAACACACCTGTTCACGCTCTCTCGTATCTCTTCTTTTGCACGGTCTGTCCCCACCGCCTGGAAACCGTTTGCTGTCTCCCCACCCCTTCGCTCTTTTTATCCTTCAGTGTCCAGCTTAAATACTCCTCCTCCAGGAAGCCCTCCTGATTGTTCCAGGGCCGGGTGAGTGCCCTGCAGGACTTCTGAAGCCCCGAGCGCTGCCCGCAAGTGTGACATGTCTTGCTCCATGTTGCACCTCCTTGCTCGGCGGTCTCCCCTGCAGACCGGCCCCCTGGGAGGGTGACACCCCATGGCTTCGCCAGCTTTCGCCATCTGCCCTCCCCCCTTGGGGGCACCAACCCTCGAGGCCACCGTCCCCTCTGCTTAAGCAACCGTCCTCGCCTGCTGCCCCTCTCCCTGCCTCTCCCCTCCCTCCCCCGCCACCCAGTCGGCGGGCCTTCCTCGAGCGAGGCCGACGGCGGCCCTCTCTGCCCGAGCCGGGAGCGGCTCCCTGCCGCCCTCAGAACGAGGCCCAAGGGAATCCCAGCGCTTTGGGAGGCCGAGGCGGGAGCACGGCTTGAGCCAGGGGTTCGAGGCCTGCCCGGGCACCATACGGAGACCCAGTTTCCACCAAAAAAAAGCCAGCCGGGCGCCCGCAGTTCCAGCTCCGCGGCGGCAGGAGGTGGGTGCCGCGCTGGCCCGAGC
>NW_007075644.1:0-336 GCF_000164805.1 Carlito syrichta
AAGAAAGAAAGGGAAGAAAGGGAAGGAAGGAAGAAAGGAAAAGAAAGAAAGAGAGAGAGAAAGGAAGGAAGGAAAGAAGAGAAAGAAAGAAAGAGAGAGAGAGAGAAAGAAGGAAAGAGAGAAAGAAAGAAAGGGAGAAAGGGAAGGAAGGAAGAAAGGAAAAGAAAGAAAGAGAGAGAACGGAAGGAAGAGAAAGAAAGAAAGAGAGAGAGAAAGAAAGAAGGAAAGAGAGAAAGAAAGAAAGGGAGAAAGGGAAAGAAGGAAGAAAGGAAAAGAAAGAAAGAGAGAGAGAGAGAAAGGAAGGAAGGAAGAGAAAGAAAGAGAGAGAGAGAGAGA
>NW_007075645.1:0-328 GCF_000164805.1 Carlito syrichta
AACATAGTATTGGAAGTCCTAGCTAGAGCAATCAGACAAGAGAAGGAGATCAGGGGTATCTAAATAGGAAAAGAGGAAGTCAAGTTATCCCTCTTTGCAGACAGCATGATGCTATACCTCGAAAACCCAAGAGAATCTGTCAAAAACCTCCTTGCACTGATACAGGACTTTCACAAAGTCTCAGGGTATAAAATAAATGCGCAAAAGAAAGTTGCATTTCTATACACCAACAGTAAACAAACAGAAACCAAAATAAAAAGCACAATCACATTCACAGAAGACACACACACACACACACACACACACACACACACACACACACACACAC
>NW_007075646.1:0-534 GCF_000164805.1 Carlito syrichta
GGATTGCCGGAACCCAGCAGGTCGAGGCTGCGGTGGCCAGGAGCGGCCACTGCACTCCAGTCTGGGCGACAGAGTGAGACTCCAACGCCAAAAAAAAGATTCCTGGAAACAAATGAAATGAAGAAACATCTTACCAAAACCTCTGGGATGGCATGAAATCAGTTCTAAGAGGAGAATTTATATCTCTACGAGCACACATCAAGAAAACGGAAAGATCAAGATCAAGTGGAAAGCCTAACAAATCACCCAAGGGAGCTGGAAAGAGAAGATCACCAAAACCCTAACTTTAGCAGAAGAATCCGAACCACCAAAATAAGAGCCCAAATAAGGGACATAGAAAACAAACACATCACAGAAAACATCAACAAAAAGAAAAGCTGGTTCTTTGAGAGAACTAACAAGATTGATGGACTTCTAGCCAGAATGACCAAGAAAAAAAGAGAAAAGTCCAAATAAACACAATCAGAAATACAAAAGATCAAATCACAACTGACCCTGAAGAAATACAAAAGAATATCAGAGATTACTATGTAC
>NW_007075647.1:0-510 GCF_000164805.1 Carlito syrichta
CTACCACGCCTGGCTAATTTTTGATTTATTGTAGAGACGAGGTCTCACCAAGTTGCCTGGGCTAGTCCCGAACCCACGGGCTCAGGCAATCCACTCACCTCGGCCTCCCAAAGTGCTGGGATTATAGGCTGAGCCACCGAGCCTGGCCTAAAAGTATATTTTCATTCAGCAAATATTTATTTATGAAGTTCTTACTATATTAGGCATCTGGTCAGCGCTGGGTCTACAGAGGCAAACAAAGCAGGCATGCTCCCTGCCCTCTTGCAGCTTTCAGTATAGTGAAGGACACAGGCAGTAATCACATGGGATTAGATCACATGAGACAAGGACTTGGAATTCCTTCTTCTTTTCTAGAGAGGAACTGGTTGAATATCTGGATTTATGTATTTCATTTTAAGTGACTCCTACCCCCTACCCACCATGAATGTTGTGGGAAGGCTGTCTGCCCAGTGTTCATTTGGAGCCCCTTGCTGCTTGTTTTTTTTTGTTGTTGTTCTTTGTTTGTTTTTT
>NW_007075648.1:0-313 GCF_000164805.1 Carlito syrichta
AAAAATAAAAAAATCTAGCAGGGTAGGGTGCACACACCTGTAGCTCCAGCTACTCAGGAGACAGAGAAGGGAGGATCATCTCAGTCCAGGAAGTCAAGGCTGCAGTGAGCTGTGATTGTGCCACTGCACTCCAGCCTGGGTGACCAAGTGAGATCACAACTCAAAAACAGACAAAGAAACAAAACAAAACGAACTTGGGTCGGAAGGGCTCAGTTGCTACCGCAGGCTCTAGAAGGTGGCTGCAGACATGTTAGCAGGTGTGTGGGGGTGGGAGGAGGCAGCAAGAGGTCCAGGGACTCAAGCTGCGATGGGT
>NW_007075649.1:0-449 GCF_000164805.1 Carlito syrichta
AAAAGAGGAAGTCAAGTTATCTCTCTTTGCAGATGACATGATTGTGTATCTTGAAAACCCTAGAGAATCTGTCAAAAACCTCCTTACACTGATAAAGGACTTTGGCAAAGTCTCAGGACATAAAATAAATGTGCAAAACACAATTGTATTTCTTTACACCAATAATAAAGAAACAGAAACCCAAATAAAAACCACAATTCCATTCACAATCGCCACACACAGAAAAAGAAAAACCTTGGCATCTTCCTAACCAGAAGCATGAAAGACCTTTACAATGAAAACTACAAAACACTGCTCAAAGAAATCAAAGATGACACAAACAAGTGGAAAAATATCCCATGCTCATTTGGAAGAATCAACATTGTGAAGATGTCCATCCTACCTAAGGTAATCTACAGATTTAATGCAATACCCATCAAATTACTGGCAACATTCTTCTCAGACCTAGA
>NW_007075650.1:0-639 GCF_000164805.1 Carlito syrichta
AACTTAACCTAGGGGATGGGTGATTAGGAGATCTGGATTCATCTGGAAACCATGATGCAGTTCCTGTTAATTTAGCCTCAGTATTGGCTGAAGGAGTATGGAATGACCAGGCAGAGGCCTGCATTGCTCCTCCACCCAGCGTCCAACTTGGGGACCTAAGGAAAGCTCATCAAACTGGGAGAGACAGAAGCCCCTCCCCCATGCTGAATCAGACACAGGTCAGATCTCAGTGGCAGACTTGAAAGGCAACAAGCCTGGGACCAAGACTGCAAACTGCTGAATAGACAGACTGTAAAGCAGAGGGAAAAGTGAACAAAACCAGAAGACCCTCATAAGGAAGAACAGGTCATTGCAGAAGAGAAATAAAAGCAACCCCACCTTCCCTCAAAAACAGAATTGAAGAGGGGTAGGGAAAGGGGTAAAGGGAGAAAAATCTACAGAAATGAAGAAAAACCAAAAGAAGAGTATGGGTCTCTCCCAGACGCCTGGGAGAGCAGACACTGAGAAAATTGACTTTGGAATACAAACAATGAAAAGTCCCCAGAAATGAAGGGGTCTCAAAATGCAAATGCAGATATCAAAACAATAATGGAGAGACTAAAAAGAATTTGAGGGAGACACAAGAAGAAACTAGGGAGG